>NC_056609.1:13084561-13347061 GCF_018340385.1 Cyprinus carpio | reverse complement strand
ATAGTTTCTATCTATTCTATCATTCTGTCCATCCATTTTTCTGCCGTACTATCTATCGTTCAGCCGATCTACAACTATAAAATATTTTTTAACAAATATTTTTATTTCCTTAAAGAACCTTTTAGTTGAACTAATTTTTTTTCATTGTGTGATGAACCTACAAACTGTAAGAAACTACTGTTTTTCTGTACACAAAATTATTTTTACTAATCAAAATCTATAAACAATAGTTTGCAAAGAATTTTCCTTCACTGTAAACAATTATTTTTCAAAGTTAAACAAAAACAATGATCATTGGAGTACGTTTTACAAGAAAACATAATTATTGTATCAAATATTTTGACATTACAATGCACATATTAATTTAGGTGTACTGTATTTGCAATATTTGTGGGAAAGTATTAACAACAACAATAGTGATAAATGAAATAATACACTAAATCTTAATAAGTTAAATAAATTATTTTATCAAAACCTAACACCAATGATATTGTCAGCATCAGATCTAAATCATAATCAGGTTCAGCTGATATGGTTCATAGAAACCAGTGCAGCGTATTTGTAATGAGAGCAGGAAGACTCCTTCAGTCTCCAGGGCGTACAGTATGAGAGATCTCATCATTCTCACCACAGTCGTCACCTCCTACTACATCGCACATATGTGTACATTTATATCCAGGCACCTTCACCAGCCAAACAAGCCAACACACATACCTCTAACATATAGATCTGGTTGTGAAAGCAAAACATTTCTATTCCAATATCTTCAGTAACACAATTTTTATGATCTGTACAGCACTCGTTAGTGTTCCTTAATACATGACCAGAAATTTCTACAGCAGTATAAAATAGTACTAATATGAAGGGATAATATTTGACTCTTCTTAAATCATATTAAAAGTACCTAATAATTCAAGCAAAAGTGAAAAAATAAATCAGTGTTTACTGAGTGATTTATTTTTTTTTTTGCACAAATTGCAAGTGTCACACTCACACAGGTGTCATTTCCACCACAATCAACCGTTTTGCTCTTTATATAGTTTTATCAACATGCCAAAATGTAATGTAAGATGTAATTTCCACCAAACATAAGCTATAGATTGATGTCACATTGCAAGTGACCTGCAAACCGCTAAAAGATGAGGGGGAAAACCAGACATTTTTACAAAATTAAAATTAATCACCTGAAAATAAGCTTCCCTTTATGTAAAAGTACCCTAAACGTTTGTGTTTATAAAAAAAAAAAAAAACTTTATGTCTACGTTTTTAATTAGTTCCCAGCCTTACAGCTAAATTTAACCTCACCTAGGCCACGCATAGGATATCATTCACCAATTAATATCTAAATTCTCAGTAGAAATACGAGGGGAAATCCAAGAACAGAACGTTATCATTATCTAGGAGTAATTGTGTAGCATCACAAGTTATTGTCAAATGTAATTACGGGGCTGTCTTTTTCTCATTGTTAAAATCAGCGGATGTCTCCGTACAGTGTGTGTTTGAAGGTAAATGTCTCCCCCTGGTGGTGTGTTGTTAACCTCGTATTTCCAAGACGAGGGCAGTTTCATTGTACCCGTCTCGTTATCGATTACAAAAACTGCCACAAAATACTGCTAAAAATGAACAAACACAAAAAAAGAAAGTATTTCTCACTATATTATTTTATTGACTGGAGTGTCATGACAGTTCATCAGTCTGCCATTCATCCAAGATAAATAGAGCGAGTGAGTTTTGGTGCAAATCCCACTAGATGATCATGCACACCAGCAAAGTGTACGGTAACAGTAAATTCAAGAGTATATGGCTTTGTGTTCTGTATATACATACATGAAAACCCAAACAGCAGCAATACAACACACAAACAGTAAAGGATTTCAGAAACAGAAAAGGTTGTGTTGTTTGAATGTTTTAACTGTCCTATTCTTGCTAATTTAATTTGTTCAGAGGAAATTCTGTGATAATACAAGATAAATGACATGTAATAGATACTACTAAACAAATAAGCAGGTTACACCATTTATTCAGCAGCTGTGAGCAACAGAAAATGCAAAGCATCACACCATCATCAATCTGAAAAAGAAAGAGTTCTCATTCTGGGTCCTTTAAAAAGGCTCTTTATATAACAGCATTCATTTATCCATTAAGATACTTCTTTGGATGCATGTACACTTGGCAAATGGCAATGACGCTAATGCCCTCGAAAAAGCTAAAGGAGGTTTCTCAATTAAAAATACATAAAAGCTCAGTCAGATGAAGGATTAGTTTTCAAGTTTCATTGTTCATCTGTATTAACAAGGCACACTTTATCCTATATTACTTATTTATTGGAAGGCGCAGTACTAAGGTTGAGAAAAAACAGAAGAAGCAACAACCCAGTCAAGCTGTTTAGATCATTTCTAACATGTAAAGGTTCTGTAAATGTACTACTGGAGGTCAGAAAAGCAGACGACCTCCTGCAACCACAGAAGTGTGTTTAACTGGCTAAACAGAGTCGTACATCCTGAGGTGGCGTCTGAAATCACACAAACGTCTTAAGGATCTATACTTTGACAATCTATATCGAAAGGCAAGTTTATTGATATCTCATCACTGATCATTAAAGTGGCTTTGATATGCTTATGGCATAAAGTTTTACAGTTGAACAATAAACATCTGAGGACTGTGCAAACGTTTACATACATTCAATGGAATCAAAACCCCAGTCTGTATAATAGTATATGCTTCTTGAGGCACATTTGAATTATATACTATTTTTAAGAGCAAATGAAATAGATTCAAGATGCTTCCATAAACCGTTTTACTTCTATTTTTGGAAAAACAGAAAACACCCAATGTAATCGTATTACATTTTGAGGCTGTAATGTACATAATTCGTATTCAGAATCGCTGAATATTGAATCACATGAGTTTTTATGCATCTGGTAAAGAAACATTTCAATTGTCTTTTAAAAACCGTATGTTTAAATGAAGTTGACTTGAGTAAGTCCATTTAAAACAAGGAGAAAGTGCGGTAATACACATTGCATAACCATTGATTCTAGTATGATAAAACAAACAAAGAACATTAAATATAACATGTATAAGTAATACGTTTTACCCAATCTGTGTGAAAAATTGATATCTAACAACAATATACATCACTACTGATGCCTGTTTGAAGTAGTAGCACATGTACAGCATATGGACTCAAGATGAAGATATTGAGCTTAAGAGAGCTCTAAATACCAGAGGAGAATGATGTAAAGCAGATGAGAAACAGTTAAATGATTACAAAAAATAACTAGTTGAAAAGCCCTTTTTGATTTACCACAGGAATGCCATTATATATGACATATACTCCATTTCAGAGGGCTGTAGGATGATCTGAGTGAGACAAAATTATGAAAAAGAAGCATATGTGGCAACTTTCCGTCCCCAAGTCCAGAGCGTAATCCAGCCAGTGCTACATGCAGGCCAAGCAGCCTCTTAAAAGAGCTGGATCATTGATTCCCGCGACTTCCCAACACCAATCCACTTTACTAAAGCAAAGATGGAGTAAGTCATTAGGATCGTTGTAGTAAAACAACCCAACTGCATTTTAAACAATCAAGACTTACAAGAACAACTTCTAGTTATAGTGATAGTCTACCCTCACCTTCAAGTCTTTCCAAAGCTTTATGACTTTATTTTTTTGGTAACCATTTACTTCCATGTTATTTTTTTTTTTCACATTTTTGTCTATTTGGATGTAAGTGGGAATCAGAACTGTTTGGTTACAGACATTGTTCGGAATATCTTTTACGTTTCACAGCAGAAGGAAAGTCATACATGTTTGGAATGACATGACGATGAGTAAATGACAAAATTACTATTTTTGGAAGAGCTATCCCTTTAAAGCCTTACCAGGCACACCCAAGTGATCCTCAATGTAGAAGATGTATTTCTGTGCATTTTCTGGAAGCTCTTCAAAGGTCCTGACAGCAGACGTGTCTGTTTTCCAGCCTGGCAGAGTCTCGTACTGCACTTCAACCTTGTGTAGCACCTCTTGGTTTGCTGGGAAACAAGTATGATATTGAACTACACTAGATTTGATTACATCTACTTGTGTGATATGGGAAAAGTGCTGCTTACCTGGAAAATGTTGGATGATTTCACCATCTACTTTGTAAGCCACACCAACTTTGATCTCAGGAAGCACATCTAAGATGTCAAGTTTGGTGAGAGCTAATCTAAACAGACATGTAGAAGGATGCATATAAGAAAACAGTATTTTATAGAGCACAAACACAGAAACCAAAGGAGACATATCTGAACACTCACGCTGTGAAGCCATTAATCATGTGGGCGTATTTGATAAGCACCAGATCCAGCCAACCACATCTCCTTTTGCGACCTGTGGTCACGCCCACTTCCTTGCCTCTCGTCTGCAAGAGCTCTCCAATTTCCTATGCATAAGTACAGTATGCAAAGCGCAACATTTAATTCCTTTGTGTATTTACCGTATGTGTACAGGTATCTTAATATATGCAATGAATAGGTTAAACAGTCAAGCTTTTTAAGGGCAATTTTAATAATGTACAATTTTAGAGATGACTATGTAGCATTCTATCCAGGGACTACAGAAGTAAAATAGCCTTTGACTCACCTGGTGTGTATTTACAGTAAAGTTTATGAATGTTAACTAACCCTATTTAATAAACAACAACAATATGAGCTATATGATACTACTGTATAAACACCATTATTTTACTGTTTGAATTGTGAAGTCTACATTACTATTGTCTTGTCTAAAAAAAAACCTTCTTCCCACTAGATGGAGCCATTTTAAAACTGAAAACTGTAATTTCTAGTAGAAATATATTTGGACTGACTTTATATTATGTTTTAATATAAATCATACTATGCACTGACATTTCAAATATAATTATATGATATAATGAACTTATTGTCTACATGCATGTTTTTACATTGTGTTTATAATTGAAAAACACCTGCAGTAACTCCATCTGCATTTAATTTCTGGAATATTTAATAAGGTTTCCTTTAACTTTTTTTTTTTTTTTTTTTTGGTTAAAGACACTATGTATTGCTATGTACAAGTGTGACCATAAATTTGAACTAAAAACTACACCACAATTGTATTAATTTCCACTGTAGAATCCTAGTAGTTCCAGGATTTCCTTGATCTTTGAAACCCTGCTATTATTATTTGTAAGCACGCATTAAGTCACTGTAAAGCACATTGTGAATAGGAAATCATAAATGTCTCATACAAAATGTATTCATTGTCATGTGACAATGTGACAGATTACTGATTGCCCTATTCCTTCAGCAGCATTAGTCCTGTTCAAATCTATCCATAACAAAAATCGTGCTTGACTAAAGTCAGGGTCATTACTGCCAAAACACTCTTAACACTGAATGCACCAGAATATAAGCAGTAGTGTGATCTCATCCAAACAGTGCGGAAACAAAAGAGGAAGTTAAGCAGCTGCTTACGTTGTTCTGTTCTGTAGGGAAAGCTCCAATCCCAACTCTCGTGGTGTAGGCTTTGACAACTCCATACACTTCACCCACGTTCTGGGGCGGCATGCCCAGACCCGTACACACCCCTCCCACGGTGCAGTTTGAGGAAGTCACGAACGGATATGTCCCTAAACAAAAGCGTCAGATCAGCGCTTGCGTGCCAGTGTAGTGTTAGCGAAGCTTTAGGCAATGTCAGGGTTATTTTCATGACTTTATGACTTATGACTCAACTCCTATATTTATTTGTAAAAAGTTAGAGGCGCACAACACTGCTTAAAATCACATAAAATAACCTTCAAAATAAAATTATTAGGAACTAACAAATTATTTTTTACATATTGAAAGCAAAGTTAAACCTATAATAATTAAAAATCAATGATAAAATAATATATTAAGAATATGTGTAAATACAATTAATTAAACAAATAGAATTTACAAGTGACTGACGTGTTAGTAAAGCTGTAGAGAATGTAATGACACTGTTATTAAAAATATAATAAATTAATAGAAAAAATTTTTTTTTAAAGTAGACACAATACATAATCATTCAACCATAAAAATAGTAGGAACAATACTATTTTAACATAACAGATAAATAATAATAATAATAAAAAAACATAAAATAAAATGTGTGAGACTGTATTGTTTACTTGTAGATTTATTATTGTTGATAGCTCACAAGACTTAACTAATATGGGAGGACTTTCCCAGAAGTTCACAAATGGGAATCAGCTGGTTAGCACATTGCATAATCTTATGTTTCACACGGTCAGGGAATGGTATGTACTATGTGTTTCAGTGTATCCATTACTCACCAAAGTCTATGTCCAGCAAGGCAGCATTGGCACCTTCCACCAGAATCTTTTTTGAAGACCCATGCAGTGCCTTATACATGAAGAAGACTCCATCTCTCACCATGGGCTTTAACCTGTCTACATACGTCTGAAAAAACAATGCCAGAAAGTGTGGTAACCTTTGTTGTCCGTGTGTCACAACAGATGTTTCTGTTATGAATACAGTAATTAATAAATGGATTTAAAAGAAAGTTAACATTGTATGATATGTTGTGCATCTCTAACTCTTATACAAGTCCTATAAAATCTTGTAAACGTAACCTACGGATATGGAATTAACTGGTGTGAGATCTAAGCTTCTCACCTTGAGTTTCTCAAGTTCCCCATCCATATCAATCTCCAATGAAGGGTACATAGACTTATACTGAGAGGCCAAATGTTTAAATCTGTGAAATAAGACATGAGACTGTTCAGCTGACACTGTGATAGACAAGCAGCGTGATCAGTTGTTTGCTCTTCCATTGTTTTTGTTGGATGAAGTGTTTTTACAGAGGGTGAGGCTGAACACAGTCTATGTGACATGAATGGGTAAGATAGTTGAGTTGTCAAGCTTATTTGAACAGGTATAAGCACACCCTGACCTCTCTGAGAACTCCTGGAAGTCAGCCAGAAGGTCACATATCCTCAGGCCACTGCGAGCTGCTTTGGCAGAGTACACGGGCCCGATTCCTTTTTTAGTTGTTCCTAAACTAGGTGGTGAAACAGAAAGAAGGTGAGACTCGTGAGTGATATTCACATGCATTAGACAGACACTTTTTTTTCCCCATGTTGATTGTTTTAAATCAGGGGTCTGCAACCCTTATTCAGGGCCCCCTAGAAGTGAACCTGTAACATACAATATTGTATAAAATTAAGTGTAATTTTGTTTACATACACATTTTTATTCAACACTTCAAACTGATGAAAAGTGAGAGTAAAGACATTTATAATGTCTTTACCAATATTAAGAAATGCTGTTCTTTTGAGCTTTTTATTCATTTAAGAATCCTTAAAATCTGTATCAGTTTTTAGAAAAATAATAAAGAGCACAACTTCATTATGAATACTGACAATAACATTTTCAACATGGATAATAATCAATGATTCTTGAGCAGCAAATCAGCATACTCTAAATAATAAATCTAAACTGAAGACTGGAGTAAAGACTGCAGAAAATTTAGCTTTGCATCACAGGAATAAATGCCACTTATAATATATATATATATAATATATATATATATATATAAAAATAATTATTATATATATATATAATATATATATATATATATAAAAATACTTATTTAAACTTAAAATATTTCACAAAATTATATTTTTTACTGTATTTTTAATCAATTAAATGCAGCCTTGGTGAGCATAAGAGTACTTACAAAACATTTAAAAAAAAAATCTTATAGACCACAAACTTTTGAACAGTAGTGTACAATTAAACCCCATTGAATAAATCATTATTGATGTACATAATCATTTATTTGTACACTACATTTTAATTTCACATAATGATTTAATGAGAGGGACTATGAAATATGAATCTAAACTTTAGATTCTTAAATCTAATGCTAGATTTAGCCAATATTATATTTAATATTTTATTTGTCATATAAACTTCACATTTTACATTTTCAAACTTCACATTTCACATAAAAGAACTTAGGAGTGCAAGTCAATTACTAAGATCAACCGGAGCGGTGAGAAAATCCACCAATACACTTGACTAAAGTTCATCTCTCAAAGCATTTTTTATTTTGTTATGAACTCGTGTCATAACATGTTGCTAGCGTGTTGTATGCGTGTGCATAAAGCAGGGTTTTTACTTTTTGCCAGCTTGCTGTTGCCTCTCCTGTTCCTGGACTCCATCCACAGCTTGATGGAAATCAAACACTAGAGGCAGGAGAGTGTATACATTACAGTGAGACAACTCATCTCTCTGAACTCTGAACCCAACATGCCAAAGCAGGTCACCATAACAACACTTGGGTTGACTACAACTGATCCTGTGTCCTTTCATTATAACCACTCCTGCTGAGAATCTAGAATTACAACAATAGTTTAAAGGCATAAGGCTGATGATACACGGGGCAACCTTTCAAACAAAATTTGATCGTTAATTTCATATTTAAAAAAAACAGACATTACTGTACTGACATTACTGTGAGAAAAATTACCAGTATGTTAGAGGTGCATTAATAAATGGTCTTGCAAGCACTGTAATAATACCTACTGTATTATGTGTTCATAAAATGTTGCTGTTCATATAAATGTGTTCAGAACTTTATCGTCAAAGTATACTGAAAAAAAAAACTATCAGTTTCTACAAAAATATTAAGCAGCAGAATTTTTTTTTTTTTCAACACTGATAAAAATAAATGTTTTTTGAACAGCAATAATATATATATATATCAACATAATATAATGATTTCTGAAGGATCATGTGACCCTGAAGACTGGACTAAAATGCAGACAATTCAGCATTGCCATCATTGCAAATTAAGTAATATTTCTAAATATATTTCAATAGAAAACAGTCATTTTAAATTGTAACAATATTTCACTAGTTTTTCATGTATTTTAGTTCAAATAAATGTATTTTTTTGAAATGGTAGTGAAAATATCAGTATTCAGCATATTTTGAAAAATAACTATGAATATTCAATTAGTAAAGAATTGCAATCAAATCAAATTCTTTACAACCTATATAAAGCCTAATTTGGCTGTTTGCAGCTGTGAAAGTAATTTTGGGATATGATGGTGTTTATATGTCATGAGAGCCATCAGCCTACCGATGTGTGCACGGTCAGAGATGATAAGCCTGTTCTCCCAGCCTTCCACACCTGCGAGCAAACTCACTGTTAGACTCCTGTGAATGCTCACTAATACTTAATCATACAGCCCAAGGGCACAAACAGTTAAACCAACCTTTTCCTTTCCGCATATTCTTCTCAGCCTCCTCGAAGAGACCCGGCAGGTGAATCACTACACCATTACCTGCAATCAAATGAGTGTTGGAATATTACAGCAAGTTGATTAGCCACAGACAAACTCATGCACTTTGTACAATCACAGAAACTTGTTTCTTGAGTCATGCTGTGATCGTTTTAGTTGTGACAATATCACAGATGGACAAGCAAGTTGTGTGCTTGTCCAATCAATATTATTAACTTCATAAATATGCAAAAATAACATTAACCAAAGTTTGTAAATGTAAAAAAAAAAATGGAACAAGAGGTAAAGAATTACCCACTTAAAGTCTGAAAAGCCCAGTTGTGTTATTCCAGGTTTTGGAATTAATAAAAAGGGTTGGAATATAAAAATCACACATATCAACCCTTAAACCCTGCACCACGGATTTCTGGAACCTGCAATATCTAATGTACTATGAACATCAAGCACTTCCAATACATCATACTAATCTACAGTGCTGACATATGAATAAGAAGGCCAAACACAGTAATAGCCATTAGCAAAATTGGATCTTTGCAAATAAACTGCATAGATTGCACTCAGCTATATTAGTCTGCATATGCTGGCCAACATCCAAACACTCCAACAGGAAGCTGTGGTGTTTTTTTTTTAAAGCAAGGACTGAGAACTATATGCTGAACTGGTTGCATGAGAATGTGCACAACTCATTTTATCCGAATGGAGGGAGGAAATTTGACATATTACTCACCAATGAAGGCAGTGACCTTAGGGTTAATAATTCCACTGGGTAGAAGGTGGAAGTCATATTCCACTGAATCAACCACGACTGTGTGTCCTGCATTGTTGCCTCCCTACAGGAGAGAAGAAACACAAAGACTTTTCAGTCCTTGAGAAGATGACATACAAATCTGGGATAGTTAGTTCATATCAAAAATACATTCTCAGTCATTATTTACAGTACTAACCCATGGCGTCCAAAATATTATGACTGACTTACATCATGGAACATAAAAGTAAAAGATGTTTTGAAAAATGCCTCTGTGTTGTTGTCCACAGAATGGAAATCAATGCGATCCAATGTTGTTTGGACCTCAAATATCCTCTTTTCGTGTTCCACAGAAGAAAGTTTTTGGGTGAACTATCTCTAACTATTCCAAGCATTACTATGGTATGGTACAGACATGCTTAGACATGCAGTTGTGAAATGGAAAATTTGAAGCATGCAAACAACTCTGATTTTGGTTGTTAGGTGTGGATTTAATGTGAGAATAGCTCTATTGCACAAGTAGGAAACCAGACGGAATCCATTTCAAATTTTCTGTATGAATTTTGTGTTGTATCCTACAGATGAGAATGGACTTAAACATTGTAAAATGCATTAAAAAGAGCTAAAATTACTACATTCTTATTCAAAGCTTAAAGCACAATGAAATTAACCTTGTAAATGAATATGCAAAGGGTAAACATTCCACATTCCAGTTCTGCAGAGTTACATTTGTTTCATTTTCAGTTTATCTGTCATTCTTTAAAGCTGTAATATTACATGCAAACTGTATTATGCAATGAATGCAAACTTGATTCCTTTCTTGTTGACACGTGACTAAAGAGAAGGGAAACCATAGATTACAGAGCACACTTGGCATGCCAGCTGTTACCATAGTCAAGAATCATCAAGTGTCCTCACATATGTCTGTTTTCAACATGGCGTCAATCAGCGCTGACCTCATGTCACATCTGACAGATTCTCACAAAGTGTGCTCAATAAATCAGTCTTTAATCCAGCAAGGAACAGGGCAGAGCTATTTCAGGACAGGTTTCCTCTGACCAGTTTAGTAGTGTGTGTGTGTATGTGTGTGGATGCCTCTCCTTTTAAGATCCATTTACGATGTTCTCATACCCATGGTGACCAAAAGCGTTGCTGGAGGCACTTAGTATTACAATTATAGGCTCCTATTACAAGGTTGCTTTTGATTCTAAGGGCCCAGCCTGTTTTTTTTTTTTTTTTTTTTTTTTTTTACATCACATTGTTCATAACAGCATGACAATTCAGAAACTTGGGAATCAATGACTTCATGTAATGAATGCGGTTTCATTACAGACAATTGGTGGTACACCTCCAAATAATCTCTGGATATCACACATTTACATTTAAGAACATAGAATTTAAAGAAGGTCTCGGTAACCCAAGAAATCTCAGCATAACACTAAAAGATTAATTTGTTCTAAAATATGTGTTTTTAATGCTAAAAATGGATTGTGAAAAGTTTGTTAATGTCAGCAAATATATTAGTTTTTTCCCCTTTGGAATATTTTGGAGAATCAATTAGTGCACATTGTAAATAGAGTCAATTTTGATTTCATGTTGACTTTAAACTAATTTGTTTTTATACTACATACAGTATTAATTTCTAGAGAAAAGACATTCTGTTTGTTTCGGAGAAAACTAGGAAGAGCCGAGTCATATTTTGAGTCAATAACCTGGAACATTTCTTTCATATGATGTTTGTCACATTTGCTCTCATGACTGTCTCTGTGGTTTTTAGGCCGTGTTGGATGGCGTCCAGTGTTCCAAACCTGGCATGCTAAAAGTGGCTAGAGTGAGTGATCTACTCCACCGTCTGTTTGAGGAGGAACAAGGGATTGAGGAAATAATACAGGGATTTCTAGCAAAGTAACCACCTTATCACACACAGTGATCCATCAGCATTAAAAATGTAGATGAAAAAGTACCAAACCAATTCCATGAAATAGATTGATTAAATATTGTTTCAGTGATGAGATTATACTGTTGTGATGTTCTATCTGGTTTGGTTTTTGTTGGTTTCTCAGAATAAAGAGTGTGTGCACATTTGAGAATGAGAGTGAGAGTGTGCATTTATTAAAGCTTCAGTCCGTCACTTTTTTTTTGATTAAAAATTTTCAAGTACATAATAGGGCTGTGTGATTAATCGAAATCGTCATAAAATCACGATATGAGTATGCACGATTTCTAAACCTCCCACAGTATGCTATCCGAACCAACCAGGGATGGGCGATAACATTTATTTTGTTTTGGATACGATACCGATATTTGCTGAAAAGTAATTTGTATGTGTCGCAAAAGCCGCGGATCAGGAGGACTGCAGAAACAACGTTTGGATTTGAAATCAAAATAATGGATAAATGTTGTGTTTGTGGTAAACAGCAGCAAAATGAGTGGACTGCAAACGCGTCCTGTGCGAAAGCAAAATGAGTCCATGCTGCTTCTGCACCGCATACACATATATACGCAGGCACCGCTACAGTGAGCTTTATGACCAAACTGTGTGTGTCAAAATCCCTAGACAGAGGATTTGACACACTGAATGCATTTATGACTGTAAAGCTAACTGTGTGTGTCAAAATCGAAATCGCTAAATTTATTAAAGAAATCGCGATAGGTTTTTTTTTTTGTCCATATTGTACAGCCCTAGTACATAACCAGCCAGTGTTCAAAACTATTGCCTTACCTTGACCTGATTCACAATGGTAAGCTTTAATAATGTTTTCTAATTTAAGTGGCACTGGCAGGAATTTGTAGGAAATTCGAGCATGGCGCTCATTACGTCACGTCTGTAAACATAAAGAAGTTGTCCCGGCTAGAAGGCTATGGCGTGTGAGGACGCTGCAGGTGGCGGATCGTTGATAGCCTTTTCTCACAGCAGCTGGAATAATTAAATTTATCATTCTGATGGCGGATTGTAATCCAAAAAGTTTTATGTGTTTATGAAGTGCAAGTGACGGAAATTAGATTATATTCTGGTTTTAAATGTACATCTGATTAGATTGACTATGTTCGATTACACAAGTTTTGTATTTTAAAGAGAACCAGTTCTAAGGAAGAGTAATTTGCTTTAAGTTAAAAGAATTTCTTTGTATAAAATTCGAATGGTAATAGAGATTAGACTTTACAGAAATTGAAATCTACATGTAATGCTAATACACACTACATACACGTAGTCACGCAATGCTGATGTTGTTAACATTAACAATTTGAGAACAAAGTATAATAGTGATTTGCATGGTTTGATGTGATATGAGCAAACCAATGGTTAGATTTAATCACCATTGGTAGTGCGATTTATTGTAATGCTTTTTTCCTCAGTTGGTCAGAACAAAATGGCAGACTTGTTACTTACTTGTTCAGATAACAATATCCGTTGAAAAAATCTTATTTGGGTCATATTTTCAAGACGTAGAATCTGTGATTCCGAAGTACAGTGAATATCCAAACTGTGACTGACAGCCACACATACTCCTCAAAACATTGGATACATCCGTGCTGAGGGGCTGTGCCGGTGCACGACCCACGTTAAGAAAATAATTCTGCAAATAACTGCAATTGTAGATTTTAAACAGAGATGGCGACAAAGAGGCAAAACGTACAGACTGCAACTTTAAATTTATAAGCCTGTCTCAAATTCACAAGAAAGGACAGATGGCACTCAAATTTCTCTAAGATCATGAAAGAAACATTCCAATTTAAAAAAAAAAGGTTTTAGAAACTGCACTCACAAAGGGCAACTTCTATCTAATGAACCAGAGCTGAGTATACTGTAAAAAACTGATATTTCCACTTATTCGCTTATACTTATCCAAGTCTGTATTTCAAGCTTTAAAATTCCCTGACCTTTCTTTTTCTGCAGCAAAACAGTCCTTTAAAGATGCACTCCATTTTTCTTTATTTCTTTGTGTCATGGACTTTATGGACTTTCCTTCACCAATGTCTTCCATTATTCCCAGTCAGCCCCAATTCTTCAAAATTACTATTGATTTCTTTGTGTAAAACTTTTTTAACTATAAAAAATACTGAGAAAAAAAACAAACAGAAATTAATCATACAACACTTCCTGTTATCAAATAAAGCATTTGGGACTTGAATGACACTGGGTTTAAAAATGGCACCTTATTTATCAGTAAGCAACATACTTTGACTCACTGATAAACAAACAGCTGCACATTACACAGTTAACATGACCACCGCAACACTGCAGTCAAGGGATTTCCACAGAGACACAATTATCAAGATATTTTAAGTCACTTAAGTTCAAATATTTTAGTAGCAGATATATTCTTTGAAGCAAACTGTCTCAAATGCAAAGTCAATATAGCAAATCTATATGATAACAGAACTTATCTGTAAGAGCAACAGATGCCCTTTCATTCTTGTCAGACTTGGTGTTATAGTGGAAGACCCAGAAAGAAATGTAATACCAAAAGTATAACTTGACTAAAGTATGCTCATATACACTCTATACACTACGGTTCTAAAGCACACAAAAATCTCAGTATGTTCCTGTATAGCAGGTTAAACTGAAGATATAGGGTCTGGTTGTCATCATAGATCTGGAGACACTGGTTTTCCCACATGCCTGGAAAACCATAAATAATAGCCACAAGAAGCACATGATTAATATAAGCCTACAATACTACAATGTGAAACAAACCAACTTGTTAACAGAAAAACAAATTTATACCCTGACATGAGCAGAGGCAATATAAAAAGAGGTTAATCTACAAATAAAATGTTAAGGGCATTATAAGAGGTCATGCGTTGTGTTTGATCCTCTGGTTTCTGGACAGACATATCAATTTGGTGTGACATGGAACAGTATGATAGTCTTTTTTCCATTCCATCTGCCTGTAAGGAAAACCAGTCAGACTGCTGAGTGCACGGTTTTTATAAAAAGACTAACACTATCTGCTTTCTGTCCCATCCATTTGCACAGCACACACATGACGGCTTGCATAGTGCAGCACCAAGTGTCTTGTTTAATGCAGTCACAACCTTGGCATGCCGGTCAACCCTCCCGTTTTCACCGGGATTCTCCCGTATTTAACCATTCTATCCTGCTATCATCCCGTTTAAATATCTACAAAAAAATCCAACCTTTCTAAAAAAAAACCCCACCTACATTCTTAGACAAAAAACAAACATTCGCCTCCAGTAAAACTCCCGTAATTTGTATATCCCAAACCTTATTATATGAATAACTATGTCAACAAATTCCAAGGTTGCCCAGTTGCCAGATCTGGAATGAAATGCATCCTTCTCACACAAATGACACATACAAATTTCAACCCATTTGTATGCACAACTTGGCAACCTACTACAGTGATGAGTACCGCGGGAAGGAAAGGATTACTAGAGAAATGAGACGGGAGGAGAAGACTTTTACAGGCGAAAAAAACAAATATACATGCAAATTGAGATATAGCTTACACTTTAAAAGGCTATGGTTTAATTGATTAAATATGAGTGCTGCAAGTTGTTTAAATTAATATGATAAAATAATATAATAATAATAACAACTCCACCCCCCCCCCCCATATTTTGGGACCCAAATGTTGACATGTATGAACCTTGGCAGAATACAAACTTCACAGGAGAGAATCCTTGCAATGTGAACCTGTTATCAATACCATGCATAGTGACAGGGAGGCGTAAAGCGGCCTGCTATCACTGCTCTCTAGCATAACACAACCACTGGTGTGGTGCCATTTCCCCATTTGTCCATAAAAGTCCTCTCTTGACAAATCTAAACATTATGCAATATAATAATAAAAACATAAAAAAAACAAACAAACACAATAAAGTATAAGTAATCTAAAAATAAAAACATGGCATATACACACACACACAATACATACCTCATGATTTTTGTTATAAATATATATCTAATATCTAACAGTTTTGCAGTACATGTTGAGTGAGAGCACAGCAGCGTCCGAAAGCCATGAGGCTGAAATAGTGACACCTGTTTCTTTCTGACGGGCAGTGTGAGATGTTGACACATGGAGCCATATGCTACATAAACCTTTCTTTAGTACTCTGAACAACTGCTTAACAATATATGTGTATTTTTAAACAAATATTTATGATATATATATACACACACAAACTTGACCTGGGGTATTTTAAATAATAAAACAATTTAGGACTATAAACTTTTAACACAGTTACCAAACATTTTCATGAATAAATGATGAACTTTTTTTTTTTTGTAATTACTTTGCAAATACTTAAATATATAAAAAGTTTAAGACTGCATCCAGCTATTTCCAGCCAATTAAATATTTTAGACAATATTAGAAAACTCACATTAACAGTGGAAAATTTCATAACATTGTGTTTTCCAGGCCTGGAAACAAGCATTTTAAAATCCCCTGATATTACCTTGATTTTGTATGAGCATGAGAATTGCTCATAAGTGATTTTACAAACCAAGGACACAGCTATAAAAGTGTGTGTGTGTGTGTTTAGTCTATAAATAAATCATTCTAGCAATTGACTAAAATATAAATGTTGCTATTTTTAAAGCAAAGTTGTAGGACATCATGTGTGAAGAATGAGTGAGCTGCAGGATTGTGTACATTTTTAACACATGAGCACACGAGACAGCTGCGGATAATTAAGTAGCTCGAGGTTAATGTTCTGTAAAATCCACTATTATTTTAATTATTAACATTGGCAACATCTGCTTTGACTGTAATGCTCATACATAAATACCACACCTTCGTGCGTCATAGACTTCAAAGGGGTCCTGCGCCTGTGTTTACATCCTTTGCAAACTCCCCGGATATTCCAGCATCAACTGGTGTGCTAGATGACATCTGGTAAGATTTCAAGGCTACACTGCGTTGGCCTTCGCTCAGAACTCACGCTGGCTTCAATATCACATCATTCAGTCAAGGTGACACCCTACATGGTCCACTGCTAGCGAAGCTAAACAAGTAATGTTAGGCTGCATTAGAATCGACGTCGCTCGCGTGCAGCCAGCGTAAGATAGTTAATAATAATGGAAGCGCGTAACGTTAGATGCGCGCTATAATTTCCATTTCCGCTTTGATAAACAGAAGCTAACTGCTTAGTGCTTACTAAGAACTGGCCTGCAAACAAGTCCTGTAATCACATACTGCAAGAGCTTTCACAACACTTAACATGCATTCAGTTCTCCACAGGCTACTCTCTGATCAGCCACGAATATTTCCGTACAGACAAGCTTGTTGATGATGTACACAGCACATCACAACTAACGTTACACAGTACATCGGAGATATATTCACATATTTCAGACACTACAGTTCTCGTAAACAAACCTGACATCTGCAGACCATGTCAGCGTCCTGGGCCAGCAGGTCCACCACCTTTCCTTTCCCTTCATCGCCCCACTGTGCTCCGAGCACCACGGTTACTTTGTTGCCCACACTCGGGCATGTCACCCGGCTCGACCCTCCGTCCTGAGACTGTGCATTCCCGCTGTCTGACATGACCGTCTCCCCTCTGCTCTCCCTGCAGCTCCGCAGTGTTCCTCCGACACACGCACACCTGAGCAGAAACACACACACACACACACACACACACACACACACACACACACTCTCTCTCTCTCTCTCTCTCTCTCTCTCCCTCTCTCTCTCTCTCTCACACACACACACACACACACACACACACACACACACACACACACACACACACACATTACTTACAGCGCTCCACTCATATACACACAGTAGTCCTTAAAGTACTCTGTGCTTTAAAAATATGTTTTTTTATAAATAGAACTGTTGTGTACGGTTTAAACGTAAACTTCCAACCGTCGACTGTGCAGTTATTGTTATAGTGCCATAGGAGACAGCGACACCCGCAGCCTAAAGCGAGTATTACAGCTAGTCGCTTTGGCTCCCCCTTAGCTTTTGTAACCGTTTTAGTTACACCAAATAACGGGACAGCACAGTGGAACAAGATGTTGGGATTTGGGGTAGTGTTAACATACATTTTATTTTTATATTTTCAAACTGTCGCCGGAATTTGGAGGTAAATTATTAACCAACTAACGTTAAACTCTATTGATCTTTGGGCACTTTTAGTGTCACAAAGCTAAGCTATTGATTGATATGTAAATTATTTGTGATTGCTGTCACTGTTTGTTTATTATCAGATACAAGCAGATTTGGGAGGATAAAGAGTTATTCATCGTAGACAGTACTGTAAGTGAACATAATCTTTTACAAAAATCACTATTTTAACCAGAATAAGTTACCACAAAAAAATACCACCGCAAAAATGCAGTGTCTTCAATCGTATTATAATCATACTTGTCGATTTATATCTGATGTTTTGTTTAATTTCTGAAACTGTATTTTGGTGGTTGCTATCGTAAGTAAGGGATGATATGTTGTAAGGTATTATCTTGTTAATTGTGATTATAAGGTTAGTCATCTGACGCCTAAGTGAACTGCTTTCTAACCACAAATATAAAAACACGAATAGGTTTTTATCAAAATACGAGCATGTAGTTTTATTTACATAATAAACCACAAATTTTATGTTTCATGCAGATTTTTTTAGAGTATGAAGGATCCTCTTTTTTGGAGTGGCAATATCCTGATGGTTGTGATGTGAATAATAAGAGGTAATCCACATATTTACTTGATAAGTATGATCATTTTCTAATGGATAGCTTTATTAATATGTATTTATGTCTAATCAATTAAATTTAAATGTTTTTTTTTTTTCGACAAATTAATCCTATAAGGTCACCTCATGCTGTTATGTGGTGTAAATCCCCTGGATTTCAAGCTGTAAAACCACTTGTTTCTGTAAGTACACACAAATATATCATGAGGTTTCACATATTTTTTTTCATCAGTTAGCATTTTCAAATTTTTCATAATTTCATTGCAGGATGTGTCTACAGAAAAAGAAGAAGAGCGACACCTTTACATAAGTGACTCATTTTTCAGGCTTGCGTGGTATGCTGTTATTCCTTTGCTCAGGTTTTAACCAGCTCAACTTCTTTCAGCTTTTATTGCACTACAAAATGTCAAGAATTGCTTAAGTGAGAAGATACTTTGAATAGAAATATATATGCAAAAGTTTTTGTTTTTTTCCCCATGTCCATCAGAAATTCACCTGAACGTGACCCCCAGGTGAGACTTTTACTCTAATCAGGAACCTTTGCTAGATGCGGACCTGCGTCACACACAGGTTGAATTGTTCCCTTGTTCAAGACCATGTTATGTGGTTTATAATGCTTTTTGGTGTGTACTGTAGACTGTCAGAATATGGATCATTGATCCGGACCGAGCAGATGAGGCTGAAATCAAAAACACAGCAATGATGCCCTCTGTAGTAAGTCTTCTTATTAAAAACCCTATGTAAAATGTTGGTTGTGTATTGATTATTGTAAGTGCCTGAGAATAAATCTCCGTACCTTTCCAGTATTTCAGATATCTTACTAAGTGTTTGTTTATCGGCGGAGAGTTTGCAGTCATCGAGTTGTCTTCATTCCCTCAGACAAGCCAGAGTTATTTTACAAATCAGGGGTAACGCGGTTCACTTCTATTCAAAGTCAGGCTTTTTCCATGTTTACTCACTTTTAAAATATATTCATTAATGTTCAATAAATATATTTACAATAATGATCTGTATAGCAACCTTTCACAATCATGGTTTATTTCAGGTTTTGGGAGGCTCGCCTTCTTGGTGTCCATGAATATCATCATTTTCACATAACCAGTCAGTCAGTATCTTTTCATGGAAGATCTGTTGCTTCTAGTCAACATGTCTTCTTCAGGACATTCCCAGAGAAACCACATGACGACAAAAATGTGTCCTTATGCCTGCCAACTGGTAGTCAAATGTCGATAGTATGGGGTGCATGTACCCCTCACCGAGCCTTGCTCCTGTCTGACAAAGGCACATTCATAACTAAAAATGCTTTCCTCACTTATGAGGAGATAAAGGTTGATCCTGGAGAACTGTTAATGCCAGCTGAGGGTTATTACGTTGTTTTTGATGCCGTCTTGTTGGAGAATGGCTCGATTTTTCGCATAGGAGATGCTCTTTTCTGGAGGGACAACGAGGATGGAAAATTGAGGAAGAATCCTATAAAACTGCCAGGTGAAGGGGTTAAAGGCCTGAGTTTTAGGACTCAATGTGCAGATTACTACCCCTTGCTAGTGAGTGTCTCCCATTTGTGAATATCAGTTGTTTTCGCTTAATATTAGGTTACAAACATGTTGATATGTCTCTTGAATTTTACTTGCAGGGGTTTGAACTTGCCACAGTTCTTGCATGGACAGACCATGAGCTTTATAAAGGTGGGAAAGCTCTGGATTGGAAGACTAATAGCAACTACATGTCAAACATACTGAGCCTTCCCAAAACTACTAAGATCCTTACTGCTGCATTTGGATCCCATCCAGCATCTTTTGGTGCACTGGTGATGTACACAGACTCTGTACAACTCTCCTTGCTCACATGCTATGAGACTGAAGGCATCTGGAAAACCAGAACTTTACTGAGTACAAATGTTCTCCAAGGGCCATTTCAGATGCTCTTTGTCAATGCAGCCTTGGAAACTCTGCTGGTGTGGAACAAAGACACTATGCTTTATAGTCTTCACAATGATAGTGAATGGCGTTACCTGCGAATAATGGATTCCTCCAATATAAGCCAAGAAGCAAGTGGTAGCCACATTCACCACGTGGTCATGGGTGAGTGGAAGAAATCCGATTATAAGAAGTGCCAGCAGTCGTTTTTCCTTCAAAAAACATTTGAAATTCAAATAAGCTTGATTTGTATCTATAATAAGAGTTTGATTTAAGATTAAAGCTAGTTTACATAAAATAAAATGATTTCATGTTCCACCCTTTGTGACTTTGCTCTACAGACCGCTCACGGAACATGCTGGTAAAGATGGAGAACAACGTGCTGTTCTTCTGTAAATTCGGCATGAATAAACTGTTTCGGCTGCCCACCTGGAATGACCCTGGACATTCTGTAGTGCTCTACCTAAACCAGAAAGAGCAGATCATTATGCTGACAATGTTAGATGGAGGTTTGCATGTACAGAAGTACCCTCTACAGATGGAGATCAGGAGTGCCATGCAAGGGGAGGTCCACAGCTGTCCCTTTATTGGCTTCACACACAACATGAACAGGCCTGTCTACTACATCGACAAGGAAGAGGCCATTGAGTTTTGGGTCCAGGTAAGTTAGAGTAGACCTGCTGTAGCTCATACATCACAAGAGAAGATACCAAATGTGCTATGCCATGGTAGAACCATTTTGGGTTCCCCAAAGAAGTGACCAGTTCATGAAAGAAACACTTTTTTGTGTGAAGAACACACTGAACATAATCTGAATAACTTTTTCCACTACAAAGAACCTTCTGTGCAATGAAACGTTTTAATGTATACTACAAGTTTATTTCCAGAAACCATACCATATTTTTATACTTCTTGTGTATTTCCAGATAGTCTACCATGAAGGTAAAAACATTAATGTGACGCTAAGCAGGAACAAAGACCATGTGTTGCAGATCACAGAAAGGACCCATTTTGAGAGTGTGCGCCATCTGGATACAACAAACAAGGTCTGGACAAGAAGGGTCTTTTAGAAAAACCAGTCTTCATTGAGCTGTGTTTATATACTATTTAAGTAGTCATTTGTTTATGATGCTTATGTGAGCAAAGCCTGGTCATATTTATTGACAGTCTCTTTTCTTTTTCCAGACCTTTACCATTTATCAGGATGCAGACTACAGAGACATGACTAACAACTCTGATCTCATGTGAGTGTGGCACATCAATGAACGATTCTTTATATGGATAAATTTAACCATATTAGTTAGGACAACTAGTTCTTTCAGCTATTATAACAACCATCTTGTCCTAGAATTAAAAAGAGCCGAAACTCAAGTGATATAGTCACTATGGAGCTGCTACCTACCCATATTGATTATTCATGCAATCTGCCAAAAAATCAGGTACATTTTTTGGCTGCTGGGGGGTTACTGAAGATTTTCCTTTTTCTTATTTGTAGAAAAAACATTTCCTGATAAGAAAGCTACTGTATATAGATACTATACCACTAAATAAGGCATACATTGTTTGTAGATTTCCCATTTCTTTGTGGGCTGCCCACCAAACAGACACATTCGTGTTATAAAGTAAGTGTCATCTAATTATCTAACAATATCGTTTAGAATGTTATCCTACAACCATCTACTGTAGCAGTTTAAACCTTTTGACCAGACTTATCGTGTTGTTCCTTGTAGACCACAGAGAATTCCATGTAAGATGCACATTTTTGACAGCTATACCATTCCAGGGTAATATTCACTAAAAACATGACACTTAAAGGGATACTCCACCCCAAAATGAAAATTTTGTCATTAATCACAACCCCCATGTCGTTCCAAACCCGTAAAAGCTCCGTTCGTCTTCAGAACACAATTTAAGATATTTTGGATGGAAACCTGGAGGCTTGAGACTGTCCCATAGACTGCCAAGTAAATAACAGTGTCAAGGTCCATAAAAGGTATGAAAGTCGTCGTCAGAATACTCCATCTGCCATCAGACATGCAGTCTGGGTTATATGAAGTGACGGCCCCCACTGTGTCTCTCCATATCACCGTATGCTGCGTACGCTCTTCTGTATCAGCCGCGCCACAAGGATGTGCTGTTTTCTTTCAAATCAAAGCTAAATACACGTAGAAACAGCACACCCTTGTGGCACGGATGACACAGGAGAGCATACACAGCATAAGGTGCCACAAGGGTGTGCTGTTTCTACGTGTTCCTTGACAAAGGAATTATTGAATAAAGTCATTATTCTTGTTTTTTTTCGCTTACAAAAAGTGTTCCAGTTGCTTACTATAACCCAGATTGCACGTCTGATGGCAGATGGAGTATTCTGATGACGACTTTCACACCTTTTATGGACCTTGACACTGTTATTTACTTGGCAGTCTATGGGACAGTCTCATGCCTCCAAGTTTTTTATCCAAAATATCTTAAATTGTGTTCCGAAGACGAACAGAGCTTTTACGGGTTTGGAACGGCATGGGGGTAAGTGATTAATGACAACATTTTCATTTTGGGGTGGAGTATCCCTTTAATATAGAATACATTGAATTTGATTAAGTCCTGCTTAATAATTTCCCCAACTGATCTTTTACAGATTTGTACTTCGTAATTCATCAAAAGATCTGGTAAGAATCCCTCCTATGTATTTGTAGATAATGATGCTGTCATTTAATCAGCATCACTGAGATAAGTATGAGAAGCACAGTGTTTTTTTTTTTTTTTGTCATTGAGTCATATAACAGATTTATATAACAAAAAAAACAAAGCAACTATAATGTGATGAACCGTGCTATAAAAAAATACATGTGAGGCAACTGGTGATAGTCATGAGTTCTCTAATGTCTCACAGACTGTGTTCTATGACTGGAAGAGCTTTGGCTGTGTGTTGAGAATACACTACAAAGATGAATTTCGGCCAGACATTGAGCTGTGAGTAAGACACAAGCATAATGAGACTCTTAAGTACGAAAGGGAAATTAAACCTGAAACAATAAGCAATATGAGTCACACACTGTTTAACTGTTAGCACCTTACAGTAAAACAGTGTGTGACTCATATTGCAAGTCATTAATGACTGCATAGTTCTGTGAGGAAGTAGATTGTTATTGGAGTGCATTTTTTAAATTTTTATAAAATTGGTAAAATGTGCCCTATATAATGTGTTCTGGTATTTTTATTTTCCATAGGTATGATGGAGAGACATTCGTGCGCAGTGTGGATGCCAACTTCATAGTGTGGGAGAATTTTAATCGAAAAGACTATTACTTCAATGCGACCATGCATCAGGTAATATGTGTCAGATGTGTGTGTGTTCGGCAGTATGTTGTTGTAGAAACCCTAAAGCTTTCTTTGGCTCTGTAGGTAGCCTGCCTTCATGAGGCCCAAACATGGACATCTATGCTAGTCGATGAGAAGCATCCTGAAGAGGCCTGGGGACCTCATGTGGGTGTCGTTTACAGTTTTATCTCACTTTAGTTTTCATAACCTGGCTCTCTCTCAGGGATATGAGCAATTGTGTGGTTTATTAGACATGAAATAAAAAGGGATGTGCTTTATGTCTTTTTCAGAATTACAGGAGCTGTTTTGTTGACGACTCTGAAAAACTTGGAAACCTTGACCAACCCTATGAAATCATGAATAGGAGTTCCATGAATTTTCTTACATTTTCTAGAGAAAACAGTGCTATTTATGTTTTCTATGTAAAGATTGTGGACCCAAATTACAGGTGCCTGTCACTTTCTTTTTAAATAGCTCTTAAAGATTAATAGATCATCTGTGTTAACTGAAAGGGTTAGTTCACCCCAAAATGAAAATTCTGTCATTAATTACTCACCCTGTCGTTCCGAACCTGTAAGACCTCCCTTCAGCTTTGGATATTTTTGATGCATTCTGAGAGCTCTCTGACCCTCCCATAGACAGCAATGTAATTACCACGATCAAGGTCCAGAAACGTAGCAAGGAGATCTTAAAATAATCCATGTGACATCAGGGGTTCAACTGTAATTTTACGAAGCTATGAGAATACTTTTTGTATGCAAAGAAAACAAAAATAATGACTTTATTCAACAATCCTTCTCCTCCACGTCACCCTAGCACCAATTTGGAGAGTATCCACTGAATATAAACAGCGTATGCTGTTCTGTGTCAGCTGCGCCACATGTATCTGAACGAAAACAACGTATCTGCGTGATGCAGCTGACACAGAACAACATACACTGTTTATGTTCAGTGGATACTCTCCAAAATGGTGCTAGGGTGACCAGGAGGAGACGAATTATTGAATAAAGTCGTTATTTACTATTATTTTGTTATTTAGTTACTTCGGAAAATTACGATTGAACCTCTGATGTCACATGGATTATTTTACTGATCTCCTTCCTACGTTTCTGGACCTTGATCGTGGTAATTACACTGCTGTCTATGGGAGGGTCAGAGAGCTCTCAGAATACATCAAAAATATCTTAATTTGTGTTCCAAAGATGAACGAAGGTCTTACAGGTTTGGAACGACATGAGGGTGAGTAAATAATGACAGCATTTTCATTTTTGGGTAAACTATCCCTTAAAAAGGACAATGGGTCTCGTTTACTAATGATTACATGGATTAATCATTACCAATGTTAATAAATTTGCAGTATTCTAAATTAAACATGCCCAAAGTATTTCAAATTCAGGTTCTTCCCCACAACCTTTCCTTTACAGCCTTCTTTCCTCATATTTGATATGAAATATCTATTAAATTTAATATTAACATGCTTATATGGCTCGTTTTTGTATGCCATTTCAGTTTTTTCCTACATCTTTCCTACGTAGATTTCAAACACAAATTCTTGCATAGGCAGTTAGTGAACAAGACCCAATGTTTTTTTTTTTAATGGTGTATTACTGAAGCTGGTTTTGGGATTAGATATTAATAACTTGTAAATAGTTTAACATTTGTAGTTGACGATCTTGACCACCTGATGGCAGAAACTTTATATGCTCTGTTGTGAAAAAATATCTTATTTTTTTCCACTCAGTTTTTGTGATCTTCGTGCTGTATTTGCAGTCCAAACATATGGAATCCCAGAGTAAGCAATTCATTTCTCCTCTGTTATTCCTCTAAAGATCATCTTGGAAAATGACTAATGATTGAAACTATTAATCTGCTTTCTTCACAGCGTTGATCAGCTCTTGCCTCTCTATATGTTGTTGTCTCAATGCGTCATTACACTCATCATACTGTGCATCAGCTTCTACGGATATACCTTCATCTATCGAGACATGCTTCAGAAGAAATGTGTTTGAATGATTTGTTAGTAGATTGTGTATAGTGTACATAGGCATGCGTCTTGTTTGTTATTCATTGAATTTTCTGTCTAAATTATACTTAACCATTTAGTTCAGTGGGACAGTTTACGTACAAATGAATTCATGAATGATATACACATCTTATGTTTTATAAATAACGCCCATTGTCAGTTTTCAAATCACATAAATAGATACTGTCACTTTACTATCAATGAGCCGCCTTCAACAAAATTAGAATTCATTTTCTAAACCTATATGAAACCATATGTAATTATATGTAATTTGTTGCATTCGTTTTTATAAAAAAAAAAGAGAAAGTGTACTCTTGTTTTTTTTCCCCCAAATGAAATGTATACAGTCACAAACTCTGTTGTTAGAGATAATATTGTTATTTTTCAAGTTTCTGTATGTATAGATTAAAAATATGTAATAGATAACTATTCTAACCATTTTAATTGCATAATTATAACATTATATATAGGTAACATTCCACAAAACAACAACAAAAATGACACAAAATATCTTGTTAAAAAGTCGACTTGGTTTTAATATTGTATAGGAGTGTAACGATGCTTTAATGTAATGATGAGGTGTCCATGTGTGGAGGCTGTTTTGTTCTATAAAAGCATTAGAGTGGCAGTAATGCACCGCTGTGAGGTTGGCCATCATCAGGCACGCGCATTCAGTTCACATCAGACACACAAAACGGGGGAGGCTTCTCATATGTCGGGTGCTAAAACGTCTTCCTTTTATCTGACGTGCGTCTGCTTTCATTTCCGTTCACTGTAAAAATCACTTCGTCGTCTGAATGGCTAAGTCTCCACGCAAATTCTTATCTTTCTCTTGTGTGCCGTTCATTTTTGTCTCCGCTGGTCATGAAGCTAAATGGCAGTTAGCCTAGCAGTGTCGCTACCCCCTGTAGCTGGACTAAAAAAAGTGGCCTGAAAAATCAATCAATGAAAACCCCCTTCAGGACCAGCTCTTGGATGTCTCTAAACTGTTATAAACCAGCAAAGGTCGAGAGGACGCAGCAAAGGTGCTCACGAGGGTAAAGAAAATAAGTCCGTGTACTGAGAAAGAGAGTGAAAAAAGGAAAACGGAGGACAGCAGCAGCAGCTGGTCGGCAGCTAAAGTGAAAGAAAAACACCAACATCCCTGTGATGGCAAACGAGCCGGTTATTCTGAACGTCTATGATATGGTAGGTGACTTTATACAAATACAAATAACTCGCTCCAGTGACAGAGGTGTGTAGTATTGGCACTAGTTCAACGCATTCATTGGCTGTGTCTCAAAACCTTGTGAGCTGCCTACTTGGGCAGCATTTTGCGCACGCTTAAACGAGAAACGTTACTCAGTCAGCTTGCTAGGTTCTGAGCCGTGTCAGTATGCATGCATGCATTTTAAAGCTCCATTAGTAAATGCAATGGAAAAGAGATAACGTTTTATAGTCCAAGGAAATGTGTGCGGTAGCTATTTGGAAGCTTATCAGAGAGGATACAGCTTTTGTTTACTTTCATAAGCAGTACTTTAGTTTAACCACGTTCCTGTAGTAAGAGATCAAGTTTGTTAGAATTGTAAGTATTGAGATGACAGTCTAGCTGAAAGCTTTGACCCAGTTAATACAACTGTCATTTGAATCCACCTGTGAGATCTGAGACAGCTGTTGAGATGTCACACTAAACATAATGGATGCTTTGCTTTTTCAAATGTCAAGAGAATAGCTCATTTAATCAGTATTACAGTAATATTACAACCCTCTTTATAGAAGTTTCAATTCATAGCTAATTAATATTAAGAAACCTGAGTATCAGAAAACAATTCTGCAGTGTGTAATTTTCTTTTCTGTCAAACTCAAAAGCATCAAGCTTTGCTTGACAACAACAAAAAAAAAAACATACGGAATAAAAGCCAGAAAGGAATATTGCAGAGAGACATGAAGTGCTTCTCCTGGTTCAGAGTGTTCCGTAATCACTTCACTCCAGGTTTTCTATTTCTTGCTCAAGCTCATGAGGGGTGTCAGGGGGCTTCTACACCACAACTGTATTTTATGGGCCTACAAACACAAACTTTTGAAAATGGGTTTCAAAAGATACATTACCTACACAACAACAATGTACTACAAACTACATTTTTTGTGTATGTAATTCACGTTTCTGTAGTTTACACAGACGATAACTGTACTGTGCACTTTGAAACCCATTTCCAAAAGTTTGTTTTCAGGCCTCCAAAATGTAGTTGTTGTGTAATTGAGTTTTCAAAACGCATAGTTTTTTTCTATTTTTAGTTGAAAATGGTGTAAATGCCCCCAAAGTGCAAGTTTTGAAAGCGATACTATTACCATGCAAACTACAAACATGCAAGTTTGTGAAAATGGTGACGTCACATGCAGATGTATTACAGGTTCAGTCTGTAGGAATGCATATTTGCACAGGCACATAGTGTTTCTTTACAAAGTGACATCGCCAACTACTGACCTAGCTTGCATAATACAGCGTTTTTAGTCGATTTGGCAGAACTATCTGAAGGGGGATTGTTTTGACAACATTGTTGTCATATAAACATACCCTCAGAGACTAGAAGTTGTGCAACAGTCCATTCCAGAAGTAAAAATCCCAATCATCATCTCCATACAGAAATAGCTTTTTAACGATAAATTATAGGCCAAGACATTAAAGGGTCATGAAACCCCAGACTACTTTTTCTGAGATTTTAGCAGAGGTGTTTATGTTGCACCTCATAGAAGACAATGTTAGCATCCGATAATTTTAACTGTTGGAGAAAACTGGTTAATTGTAAGCTTTTTTGCGCTATTTTCATCTTCCGGGTTTAAAATTTACATTGTGTTGACGTCACAATTTGTGTCGTGGCAATGGATTATAGTACATAGATGACGCGTCGGTGTCTATTAAATTATTCATGAGACTGCATTTTCTTATCCTATGAGAAGAGGCTTCGCTTAATTATTCACAACCGCATGTGTTGATTCGCTATGACAGACGTTTCATACTGTGACATGACATCGCACACATCAACTGAGAGAAACGTTCATGGACTGAAGAAGAGTGTTTGTTTTTGTTCTGTAATAAGAGTTCGGCACAAACACGATTCATTTACTTGGTGAGCATAACCGTTTTTTCTGTCAAAAGGCTTATATAAACGCCACAGAATAAGCCTTAAAAGTTCTCAGAGGTGCAACAGTGCGTTCATATATATGTTTTCGATGAAGAGTGCAAATGGCTGTGCATTTATTTGTGTTTTTAACTTGATAGGAGTGAAATGAAACTGTCTGTCTCCCCCTTCTTCCTCCTCCTCCTCCTCCTCCTCGGCCGCTGCGCACCACGCCCACTTTTTTAGCCTTTTTTAAAACTGTGGTGTGTACTAACCCGTGCTGAAACAGGGGGTTTCATGACCCTTTAAAGACAGACCTGCTCTAAGCTATGAGGTTGTTAATTGATGCTATATGCTTTTGTTGGAGCCAGCAGCCCACATTATTTCAATTTATTTTTAAACAATTGTGTTCAGCAGCAGAATTTCTTTTGGATAAACTACATTACCCATGATTCTGCAAAAGCTTTCACCAGTTACAGAAGTGAAACAAGCAATTTGCACCAGAAGATCTCTTTACCACCCACCCACGCCCATGAAACAGTCCAATGAGTCCATTTCCCTACACTCTCAAAGTACTTGAATATTTGTATGCATAACATATTTTACAATAAATGTAAATATCTTTTAAATTAATAGTCTAATATTTTTCCATAATTTTTAATTTGATAATATAATTATATCCAATAATATTTTTTAGCCTACATGGCGTAAACCACTGTATGTCGCAAGTCACTTTGTGCTGTGGAAGGCCTATTATTTTAAATTAATGCAAATGCATTTTACCCCAAATGTACAAAATGTTGTAGGCTGAAAAAAAGACTATAAAAACTGACCATACCTTTTAAGTGTCATTGATCACTGAGTAATGTGAATAGTCTCCATTTAAAGATTTAGTCTGTCTCATGTGTCTCATTGACCCTTTGAAACAGGGTCACGGAAGTGTATACTTTCCTTAGGCAGGCGCACTCATAGTATGTTGGAATATTTTAAGCCTATGTTCTCACATAAAGATTAAGGCTAGAAATTTGAGCTGTTCCAGGTTTTAAAAGATGTCAAGTAATCTTAATTAGGATGGGAATCACATTATAAGTTGTATGTCCTTAGTTAAGCCTATAAACCATGTAGGAGATTTGTAGCTCATAAAGCTGAAAATGGGAAATTTGTCAGAAGTAATCTTTCTGTTTTAACAGATAAATGACCTATGATTTCTAAAGTGTAATTTGAAGTTTTGAGGCTAATTCATTATTTCCACGAATCCACGAATATCACGGGTTTGTGTCATGAACCTAAGTTCCAGCCTGACAGTAAGGTCTTTTACTGAAATAAAGTCCCCTTACAGCAGTTCCCATAGGAACTTGTCAGAGTGAGATATCCCACATAGTTCATGTCAGAGCTTGTAGATTTTATTTTCTAATCGCAGCTCTTGGCATAAGAGTACTCTTGCTGAAAATCACACTCAGAAGCCAGTTGGTAATCACAGAGAGTCTAATCCCCAGTTCTGTAATTAAGGATATGTATAATAAGCTTTGAAGTAATTGAGGCCAGAAGGATAAGTGTCTTATTTGACATCCCTGAATGATGAGAGAAGTTGGAGAACTGTCTAGCTGATCAACTTTTCCCATCCCTTTTCACATATTTTTGACTAACTTTTCGTATTTTTAAATTGTTTTAAACAAACAACACTTTACATTGTGCCAATTGATATACTGCAAATGTAGTTAAATTAGTGCAGTAGGTTAATGCCATAAAAGACATCTAGAAACCATCTGGTCCAGTGACATCTTATTTTCTGATGACACATAAGGGCCTTTCACACCGCAGGATCCTTTTCATAGTACCATAACTAATTGTGGAACTACTCACTTTTTGGTGTTTTCACACCGCCGGAAGTGGGTACGATTTAAGTACCGGACTGCCTTTATCAAAAACCAAATTAGCTCCTACTCCAGAGCAGGGTCTAACCAGTACAACTGGTACTACCCTCAACGTAAGTAGACAGTGATTGGCCAGACGCGTTCAAAAATGCCATCACCCGCCATGATTTAAAAAGTCGTGTAAACATTGTGTCAACTTATTTCGCAAGTTTGGAGAACAGCGATAGATGGACGGACGCTGAAGTGCAGGCACTTGTTGCAAATGTAGCACTGCCAGTTGTCATTGGAGAATCTAAGCCCCCCTTTCCGTTATTTCAATCAATTTACGTATACATCGACATTCCATGTCCATTAATGTGAAACCCGCGAGACACAACAAAAACACAGCTCCAATCACAGCGTCCTCCATCCTCCTGTTGTTAATGTTGTTTTTCTTTGTTTTCATTGTTAAACGCCGTGCACAAACGACATCGCTGTCGACCAGCTTACATCACTTCCTAGTACACTGTTTCCTGGGAAATAGTTCTCGCAAAATCGTCCCAGAACTTTAGTACTGTACATTTAGTTCTGGAACTAAAGCGGTGCGAAAGGCCCTGTAATCAGTTGTGGACAGCTGTTGGTTACTTCCTTAAACAGCAGACCTGCTAATGAAATAGCCTTCGTTGGGTGTGAACACAAAGGTTTGTCAGGGCTCCAGACTGCGACCATTTTTTCTGCCGGTGCAAGTAAATTTTGTGCGCGATCGCACTGGCGCGACCACCACGTTGTTCTACTCGCGCTGCCATTTCTGTCGCATATGAGAAACATCAAATGGCAAACGAAATGAAAGTGTAACAAAATCCCGCTACTTGTTTGAGCTGGGCACACCGTTTATCAGCTCAGACCACGATGCAAACAAACTAGTCCGTGCTCAGAACAGCTTTAAGCTGGCTGCACACTAGACAATTTTAAAAACCATGGGAGACCACAGACAAGAAGACAGTTCAACCGATTTTTAGCCTTATAATCCTCTGAACACACATACTAGACGATTCGACCAGACCACGAGACCACACACTTGATGATTGTAGGAACGATTTCACAATCACACTTGATCTCACAGAGACTCACAAGATCAAACGTGACTAGATAGGAAAGACAAATAGAGGACAATCTGCTGGCGCGCATTCTGTTTCACATTGAAAAACAAAGTATAAATAAAGAATATGGGTGATGTTATCTGCTTTCATGGCATGTTTGTGGCTGCCAAGTTTCATCTATAGAAGCATGCAACATCCGGTAGGTGATGCTGCATCGTGGGGATCACATCAGAGGCATCCGGATCAATACTTTTAGTTCTATTTAAACATGTTATTTATGATATTTATGATTTGAGTTCAGTGACGCTCCGTCTCAATCGGGAGCAGATAAGTAATCATAATGATACCAGACAATAGAGGATTTTTTGGACAAAAAAAAAATTGCGACAAGCCATGAATCAGGCCACACCACGATCATTTGGGGATGCAAATCGGGCCTAAAAATCGTCTAGTGTGCGGCCAGACTTACTCGTAAACCAGAGTTGATTTCGCGACACTGTTGCTGCACAGCACTGCAAGGTCCAGAAGCGTTTGAACTCACTGTACAATGAATAAAGATTGCTGTGAGATCTAGTGAGATGCATTCAAATTCTGCACAGAAATCTCTGTTATAAACTGATCAAACAGCGCTAATGTAGTAACGCTAACTGTAAACATGGTGTTGTGGCAGAAATAGTCGAATGTTATTACATTATTTATTTCTGGGTTTGTACAGCCTTTTGAGAGAGACATTTTCAGTCGAAATAAAGCAATTTTTAATGACTTACAACTAAAAGCATTTCACACAACTATTTCCAGAACTTTAAAGCTCTTAAATGATCCAATTTGAATGTTATTTTCAATGGGATGACCAAAATATACTGTGGTGAACAAACACTTACGTAAAATTAAAAAAAAAAAAAAATACATCAAATCACCATTATAACCTGTAGATGGCAGCAGAGGAGCACTTATTTTTATTTATATTTTGAAATAATAAAATCACTATTATAAAATCACTATTATAAAATATCAAATCCTCAAGAAATCAGATTTTGGCAGGTTTGCTCTTTTTTTTTTTTTTGAATGAGTAAAAAACGTCACGGAGTGCTTTGAAAAACAAAGTTTTTTTAATTTGCGACTATCGCACATAATCACTGAAGTTGTTGATCTGCATAAAAAGATTTTGATTTTTAGATTTTGCACGTTACTGTTGTTAATAAAATACATATTGTAAGCTTCCCAACTCAAGCTTAGTGCTTTACTGTCAAATGTGTATAAACATGAAATGAACATGTAATAATATTACATGTTACAAATATATATATATATATATATTATTATATATTTGTTGTAGTAAAAAGAATACTGCACATTGTAATCTCTATGAGTTAAGTCTATTTATTATCAAAGCAATTGTCAGTGATAAGGTTAAAATGGGGAAAATATGTGAACGACTGCATTGCAGGCTGATTTAAGGTGTGCCCCTAAATTCTATTAGTAGTGTAATTGAAAAGATAATTTGCATAATAAAACCTAAAATAAATTATTTGAACCTGAACCATATATATATATATATATATATATATATATATATATATATATATATATATATATATATATATATATATATATATTTTGAATGTTTTTAATAATGTTTATAATTAGCTTATGAATATCCACTTAAAATGTACATATTGCTCATATTTGAGGCACCTACAGAATGTTCTGCAAATCCCTCATTTTTTAAAAAATAATATATATATATATTTTTTAAGTTTAAATAGTGGTTTAAGTTGCCCATATACCTGATTCAGGGTATGATCTATTTTTAACGGAAATGAAAACCAAGCCATGAGGGTGGAAGCACAGTGCATTCAATGGATTGTTGTTTAACAACATACCAGTTGTTTGGCTGATGAAACATTTTTATTCAAAAACAAAAAACTTCAGTAATGTCTATAGGAGTGTAATAGTACTGTACACTTGAGTTCATCAATTTCATAGTTAAGAATGGTTTATTATGGAGAATGAGAATCTATTGGATATATTTCCATCTATTATTAATATCCTTTGCAGATTTGAACACTGCAAATGAAAACAGCAATCCAGTTCTTGAAACACTTTTACCATTTGACTGTATGTGACTCAGACTTGTTTTGCTTCCTTATAGTACTGGATCAATGAGTTCACTACCTCTCTGGGAATTGGAGTCTTTCACTCAGGAATTGAGATCTATGGCAGAGGTAAGGCTTGCATTATGACTCCAACACAAATGAGTCAAGCTGCTCCAAAATCCAGTGTTTAACTTGCCTGACTGCAACAAAGAAAGAAGGGGGTGTCTAAACATGACTAAACCTCACACCGTAGATGATCTGTGGATGCAACGGGAAGAGACCTTGACATTTTAAGCAGTTTCTGCTTCCAAAGGCTTCCAGTTTAAATAGATGAAGAGGAGATGTTTTGTTTGGCAGTTTGTGAGAGTTTGCATTGGCCTTCTTGAATGATGTCTGTGTGAACAAAATGACTAAAAAGGGCACACAGCCTTCCAGGGAGTTTATAAAGTAAAGTGAAAGTGAAAGTTGTGACATTTGCCAAGTATGGTAACCCATACTCGGAATTGGTGCACTGCATTTAACCCATCCAAGTGCACACACACAGCATTGAGACGTAAACACAACGTGAACACACACCCGGAGCAGTGGGCAGCTATATCCAGGGCCCGGGGAGCAACCGGGGGTTCAGTGCCTTGCTCAGGGGCACTTCAGTCATGGGTATTGAGGGTGGAAGAGAGCGCCGTTCATTCACTCCCTCCCACCTACAACTCCTGCCGGCACCGAGACTCGAACCTGTGACCTTCAGGTTACAAGTCCAACTCTCTACTAGCTACTGATCATCAAAGTTTGCTTTTCACCTTTACCCCAAATCGACAGATACAGTAGACCGACCTATAAAGACCTATAGCACACTAACATAGCATCCTCACTTCGGTGTGTAAGTTATAGAAATAAGTTTATTTACACTATCTACACCCATTGTTGAAGTGTGCAACAGTAACTAAAACTAGTAAAAACATTTTCATTAATTGAAATAAAACAAAATATGTGTAAAAAAATAAATAAAATAATTGTACTGAAAGTACTATAATTCCTAAAATACAACGAGTTTTTTCTTGTGTGTATTTGAGTTTAACTCAGTCCAGTACTCATGTGCTGTGACAGCCAGTTTCTGCGTGTGTGCTCTGAAAACCGTATGCTAGAATAGCATGACTAACTGACAATACTTTAAAATTCATGCAAATTATAAAAGGTGCTCTATAGCACATTTGTGTGCTAACAATCTCTCTGTAAAGGCAGATCATGGAGAATCTTTAATAACCTAACTCATACGTTCTCTTTTATTGCAGAGTTTGCCTATGGAGGACATCCTTATCCTTTTTCAGGTATATTTGAGATAACACCTGGTGACGCCACAGAACTGGGAGAGACATTCAAATTCAAGTGAGTCACAATATTTATCACTATGCTGATCAGACTGAAAGGATATGTCTGCAACAACCTCTTCCTCTCTCTGCCTTTTTCTCACAACCTCTTTACTTTCTACTTTCTTTCTCAGAGAGGCCATTGTTTTAGGGAGCACAGACTTTACAGAAGAGGATGTGGAGAGAATTGTGGAGGAAATGGGGAAGGAATATAAGGGGAATGCCTATCACCTCATGCACAAGAACTGCAATCACTTTTCCTCAGCACTATCAGAGGTATATATATATTAATCTTTTGGGTCCACGTTGCCGTAAAGAGTCTAAAATCTCTCGATATCTCCCTCCTCACGTCTGCGGCAGATGCTCTGTGGTCGAGAGATCCCACGCTGGGTGAACCGACTGGCCTACTTCAGCTCTTGTGTGCCCTTCCTTCAGAGCTGCCTGCCAAAGGAGTGGTTGACGCCGGCCGCACTGCAGTCCAGTGTTAGTCAGGAGCTCCAGGGAGAACTGGAGGAGGCCGAGGATGCTGCGGCCTCTGCCTCGACGTCTTCCTGCGCCATGGCACCTGCTCCCAGACCTACCCGACACCAACCACGCCGATGAACCCTTCTGCCTTGAGTGACAGGCCACCCGTGCTTTGAGCTGGACCACAGCTTCTGCTGCCAATAGACCCCTCACCCCCTCTCCTGAGAGACTAGCAATTCACCAGCGGACTGGATGAAACCCACCGTCTGTGTGCACTGAATTATTTCAGTACGCTCAAGTGACCGTTACGGGCCTGGAAACTATCACTCTTGTTTACTGTAAAACCTTCTATGGGTTCGTCAGTGTTTTGACTTAATTACGTATTGGCCTTTTATGTTTTGTTTTAAAAACTCAGGACTTGAATACAATTGCTTTGTTTAGTCACCGTTTTTTTTTTTTTTTTTTTTCATGCTTTTCTTACGCCGGAGTTACGCCTAGTCAGTGAATATGAGATTTTTTTTATGGAGAACATTTGTTTACAGATTTCTTGCGTTCCGATCCATGTATGTTTTGTTGTTGTGTGCGGGTTACAAAAGCCAAATCTCCACACTTTTGTAATGACACACATCCCACACTTTGGTGACTGTGCCTGAAGATTTTTACTGTTACGTGCTCAGAGAGCTCTGCACTCTTTCTCTACAGATCTCTACCTGTTCGGTCTGCTTTGAGTGGCAGGCTTTTTATCCTATGAGACCTTCCTCAGATGTTTTACACCTTTTTAGTTTTTAGAGTCTTATATGTACTTGAGACAACATTTGTATTCCATTTTATGATTATTAAATAAAATATACAAGTCTGTTCTCAAACAAAGTTATCCGTTAATTCTGACAACTCTGTGGAAACATACAAGCATAATTTATTACTTTCTCACTCTCTTGTCATTTCGAATCCATATGTGTTTCTTTCTTTTATCAAACAAAAATAGAGATGTTTAGCAGAATGTCTGAGCTGCTCTTCTCCATATAATGAAAGTGAAAAGTTACTAGTCTCCATAAATGACAAGTGCCATGAAAGTAGTCCATACAACTTGTGCACTATATTCTAAGTCGCCTGAATAATGTACAGTATGAAAGCTTTGTGTGAGGAATGGACTTAAATTTAAGTTATTTAATAATTAAAAATCTTGTTGGTCACCATTCTACTAAATCTCTTGGTCGTGGCCTAATGGTTAGAGAGTCGGACTCGTAATCGAAAGGTTATGAGTTTGAGTCTCGGGCGGGCAGGAATTGTAGGTGGGGGGAGTGAATGTACAGCGCTCTCTCCACCCTCAATACCACGACTGAGGTGCCCTTGAGCAAGGCACCGAACCCCCAACTGCTCCCCGAGTGCCGCAGCATAAATGGCTGCCCACTGCTCCAGGTGTGTGTTCACGGTGTGTGTGTGTGTGTTCACTGCTGTGTGCACTTTGGATGGGTTAAATGCAGAGCACGGAGATATTTTGGATGAAAACCAGGAGGCTTGAGGCTGTCCCATAGACTGCCAAGTAAGTAACACTGTCAAGGTCCAGGAAAGTATGAAAAGCATCGTCAGAATAGTCCAGGGGTAGGCAACGTCTGTCCTGGAGTGCCGAAGTCCTGCAGACTTTAGCTACAACCATAAAAAAACCTCACTTGTCTGTAGCGTTAGTAATCTTAAAGACCTTGATTAGCTTGTTCAGGTGTGTTTGATTAGGGTTAGATCTAAACTCTGCAGGACATCGGCACTCCAGGACCAACGTTGCCTACCCCTGGAATAGTCAATCTGCCATCAGTGATTCAACTGTAACGTTATGAAATGACGAGAATACTTTTTGTACACAAAGAAAACAAAAATAACTTTATTAAACTATTCCTCTCCTATGTGTCTCTAGCGTAGTAGCATCATTTTGTAGCAGTATGTTTTCTTTCAAACCAAAGTGTAAATACATGCTCTAATACGCTGTTTTCTTTCAAACCAAAGTGTAAATACATGTAAAAAAAAAACGTATCCTTGTGGCGCGGCTGACAAGCCTACCGGTTTTCATCCAAAATATCTTAAACTGTGTTCAGAAGATGAACTAAGCTTTTATGGGTTTGGAACGACATGGTGGTAAGTGAATAATGACAAAATTTTCATTTTGGGATGGAGTAACCTTTTAAATAAGTCTGCAGAGAATGGCCCGATACAAAGTCAACCTGAAGTGGGGGGTTTTCTTTTGAAAGTATTTTCAGTCATGGGACATTACAAATCAAATATTTAAAAAAATTCTGTTTTGAATTTTTTTTAAATCACAGCTTCATCAGAATGGTACTAAACTTGACTTGACTTTCATGGCAATTGGAATGAGAATTATTGAATTATAGTTGAATTATTGCTTTTATTTTACATATTTGCTGTGCAGTCACACCAGTTCATAGGTGTGTGTGTATGCATGTGTGTGTGAGTGGATGTGTTGGTTTTGTACTTGATGTTTTAGAGTTTCACCATCATTGCTGTGTACTTTTTTTTTCTGCATTGTGTCAGATTTGTTAATTGTATGTTTTTGTCGATTTCCCATTCTTTTTTTTTTGTGGTTGGTCGTTTTTGACCGAAGACCACAAGTGTGAATTTTTTTACGACCACTTAGTCTGCTCGATTCATGCCCTCAATATTTTTGTGTTTTGTACCATTCTGATGAAGCTGTGATTTTTAAAAATTCAAAACAGGAAATTTTACTGAATAGCACCAGTGGGTTTTAAACAAAACAACAGACAAACAAAAATCTAATCAAAATGTATTTTGTGTTCCACCAAAAAAATTATACATGTTTGGTGAGGGATGAGTAAACAATGACAGAATTTTGAATTAAAACATTTTTGGGTGAACTATTACCATGCTGTAAAATGCTAACAATCAAAATAACTCTTATTAGTTCAATTTTAATTTTTTCAGAGCCGAGTTAAGATCCCAGATACTGTTTCCACAGTGTCTGTATTCACAGAGTCAGTTTCCTCCTGTGTGTTTGTCCTAGCACAGCAGGGAAAGGCTTTCAAAATGTCACCCATTCCATTTGTAAGGAAGATTGAGAGGAATGGGTCCACCAGTGGGCCAAGATAGAGAAGAAGATCAGATACAAGTCCCAAGTAGTATACATAAGAGCTTAAAGCCAATGCTTTGAACAGAGTATTTAGGATAAAAGGAAGGTAAAGTATACTGTAATTACACAAGATGACCGCTTGCATACCCAGAATCTTGTTTCTGTTAGTCACAGGTGCTGGCCGTCTTGTACACCACAAGGCTCTAAAAGAATCCAAAAAGAAAAACCCCAGGAATGGTAGTGGGAGAAGAAGAGCTATGGAGAATAAGATGATATATCCTTGGTAAGCCAGAAAGAGTATTGCAAATGGAGCTGCCCACACGGCCAATGAAATCATGCTCGACTGCTTGAGTTTCATGCAGAAGGCATTATATTGTGGACAGGTTACCAACAGATATCGCTCCTGAGCAATACAGACCATGAACACAATGTTGGATATGATCCCAAAGTAGAATATCAGAGAGGATATGTCTGTACTCTGCATACTGGTTTTCTGAGCGTCCTCCGCAGATGCCTTCGGCCGCCCAAGGATGTTGAAGATATCGGATGCGAGAAGGCTTATTAGGTAGACGGGAGCAGCCTTGCCAGTTTTTGCTTGCATGCCCATGAGGTAAATAGAAAAGCCGATGCCAGGAAGCCCAACAGCAAATGTGATCCATCTGATGATCTCTTGGATCTGGTCTACACTGATGGTGCCATTGTTCTGAGGAGCCGTGTTATTACCATCCAATACTGTGGTGTTATCCATACGTAGTAGAATCATGCTGCTAGTTTGTAGTTCTCCTTACCCAAAATGTGAGTAATATATAAAAGCTGATGCATTTGGTTATATGCCATGTCAAGAAGAACATGTTCTTCAGTTCCAGTAAGCAATGCGGAAAGCTATGTGGCTCTTTACTGTGGTAAACAGATCGCTATATTTTAGCTATCACCATTTTTATGGCTCCTCTGCAAACCGTTCCTGTAAGCGCTTTCATTGCTGGTTAGTCAATGCAAATATTTCCTATGTATTCACATTAGTTTTATCTATGCACGCTCTTTCTAGAAGCAGTTTGGCTCAATGAGGAGTGTAAAGTTACACAAATAAATATATTAAAATATTGAAATTCAAACAATGCGAGATTTTCTGACATAATTTATTTCATTGACTCACATTATATAAGATGCCGACACATTCACCAATACTGTAAGCAACAGTATGCATTTTATATAGTTAAATAACAGGTTAATAACTTAGACAATAGTAACAAAGCAAACCATTGCTGACTTAAGACCACTTTAATTACTGACAATCTCTTGAAGCAAATATTCAACAGGTAATAAATATTGTTAAATGATGTCTTCTCTATTTTTGCCCACAGCAGCATTCACCTGATGTCATCCCCTCCTTGCTTGGCACTTAATCTGATCATTCATTCAAATTTGTATTGTATTTTCTTTACAAAAGCACATTGGCATGGCACATTCAAGCATCACTATCCAACACACAAAGCTTTTAAATCTTTGACTGTTATTATATATTTGAAAAGTGAATGAGAGCATATTATCTTTCCTGTCTGATACTTAAGTAACTGTTATGAGTATATGAAGAGGGCTGTGCCAATAGAATCACTGATAAAGTAGCATCTGATCTGTTTTAAAGAGAAAAACGAGTGGTCCTACATTGAATCATTTAATGTGTGCTTGTTTACAGCACATAAATAGAGTCCCAAAATTGGGTTTTTGTTTACCTCTGGCTTCCTGATTCAGAAGGTTCTGTAAACACTGCATGTATAAAATGACAAATCAAAGGTTTGAAACACTTGAAAATTGAGGTGCGTTCACATTAGCAACATTTCAGTGAAATTTTGTGAGCCACAGCTTACACAGAAGTCACTTTCAAACCAAGCAGCTTCCTTTTGGTTAATGCAGCCAATCCACACGGCCAGCTTGAATCTGTTATGAAATCTGCATGGGGAATTCTTTCGCTCTCACGCAAAATTTCCAGTCACAGTGGATTCTCCATTATAAATGACTGGATTTTGCCCATGAAAATTTGATGAACAACCACAAATGAGAATGCACATTTGAATGGTCAACTAGATTTTTATGATTTATGAAGATAATGTATGCAATGCTTGTGCATGCAGGACTTGATGCCACAATGCTAGGGGTGCGTCAGGTAGTTGCTAGAGCAATGCTATAAGATTTTCAATTGTTCTTAGTATGTTGCGATGCAATTGCTATGTGGTTGCTAAAGTTTTCGGGTGGATGTTTACTGGTCAAATAACATGACTCGTGTCTCTACCTCCATTTTATTGGCATTTCTCCTGTTTTATCACCCATCAGTTGAAAATTTTAAAGGGACAGTTCTCCCAAAATTAAAATTCTGTCATTAGTTACTCACCCTCATGTCAGTCCAAACCCGTTCATCTTTGGAACACAAATTAAGATATTTTTGATGAAATCCAAGAGCTTTCTGACCCTGCATAGACAGCAACACAACTGAAACATTCAGGGCCCAGAAAGATAGTAAGGACATCCTTACAATAGTCCTTGTGACATCAGTGGTTCAACCCTAATTTTACGAAGCTACAAGAATACTTTTTGTGCGCAAAGAAAACAATGAGAAAACAACTTTTTTCAACAATTTCCTCTCTTCCATGTCAGTCTCCACTACGCATTCATAAGAGTATCACGACACATGTTCCGAAGATGAACAGAGGTCTTGCGGGTTTGGAACGACATGAGAATGAGTAATTAATGACAAAATTTTCATTTTTGGGTCAACTATCACTTAGGAAGCACCACTAATTAAATACATACACAATTTGTACGGTAATCCCTTTAACTAAATAATTGTAAACATGGATCAATGGGAATCCAAATTGGGAAGAGAAAGAAAAGGGATTAAATGGATACAGATATAAAGCAGCAGGGATCATGCTGAATCATCCATTTCATGCCATGTTAATAAAGTCTAATTGTTAAAACGTCCTCAGCATGTCAGCATGTTGAAATCTGTAGCCTTTATGTGTCATTTTACAGATTTGGTGTGGAAGATATAATCAAAGCTTTCCAAATGCTTCACTTGATCTATTGCATTTTTTTTGTTATTGGATTGTGGCCCTAGATACATTCTCCATTATATCTGTTGTTTCAATTTCTGTTTTGAAGACTGGACGTGAGTAAGTTTGTTTTTGGGGTTATTTTAAGTCTGGAGAAGGCGATGAACTCTCTGTAACTGTATCTTTGAAAGCACCAGACGATGCACCTCTTCCTGTCCTCGGGCGCAAGGCATCATCACACGACCGACTAACACAGCATCTCCTTTCTTCTCCTCTTTTGCCTGAGAGCAGAAGAAGAAAAGATGAGGGATTTTTTTAGACCCAAACAATGTGGGAAAATGTGCATTTTGTCTTACCTTCACAAAGGAAGTGCAGGGAAAAGTGGCAAAATCAGACGAGACTTGAGCACCAGGCCTGTGAGTCACTACATGTTCAGCAACCTCATCCTTCAAAGAAATAGGTTGCTTAAATAAGTGCAGGAGAGATTTTAATGATGACTTGATGATTTTGAATCATTTTTGGTTTACCTTAAGCCTATCGAGTGTGTCACTGAGCGACTGCAGTCTTGCTGTTTGCTCTAGGAGCTGCGCACTGGGACTCACTGTTAATGAAAACACAAACACTGTAAAATAATTACTGTATAACAATAGAAATCTAATTTTTAAGTGTAATTATGACAGACCTGGAGATTTCCCTGTGATGTCCACCACTTTCACATTGGCACTCATCTGGAGCAGAGTATCCAGCAGTTGGTCTGTTTTGCGGTAGAGGGCACTAGACAGCACCTCAGGCCTGCAGCCCTCTCGCCAGCCCAGCTTTGGCACGTTCAGAGGAGGAAGAGATGCCAGCTGAGCACGCATCTTTTCTGCCTGCGGTCCACACAACACACACAAAAACAAAAGTGAGAATAAATCCTCAATGCCTGCATTGGGGAAATGTGCTTGAGAAGCAGTAGCAGAGACCTTTAGTCTGTTGTTCTCGTTCTTCAGGTGCTTTATACTCAGTCGCTGAGCCTCAATCTGCTGAGTCAGCAGTGGAGAATCTATCACTTGCACTCCTGCAGCTGCACAAACACCTTTAACATACAACAAATTACCTTTTAACAAATACAGAGACAACTCATATGTTCTTCTAAAATATTAAAAATACTGTATATACACCACAGTTCAAAAGTTTGGGGTCAGTAATTTTTAGATGAGAAGAAAGAGTCCAGTGAGAGTTTTATGGCAGACATGAAATAACATGTAAGCTGTGAGGAAGGAAACTACACTGTTGAATACTACTTAAGTATATTAAAGAGATAAATGTCAATCATAATCAAGTATTCTGTGCAATAAATGACACTATGTTATGGTCATTTATTGCATGGCTCTTGATTGCAGTACATGCAACTCGTGAAAGGGCAATATAAGCAAGAATAACTTTCATGCACACATGCAGCTCACAGAGAGACCATGAGTGGGAGGAAAAGAGAGTGAAAAGATTTAAATGTCACACTGACAACAAATTTACCTTTTTGTTCTTCTAAAAGAAATACAAACAATGGAAGACATATTAGACCATTTAAAATAAAGACTTAAGAAAGACATTTTAGCTTAGTGTTTAAGTTAAACTGATTCCCTTATCTGTCTCTTACCAGCAGTGATGCCACAAGTCACAATGGAGGCGATGCCAGAGCCTTGGCTTCCTCTCAGGCCCTCCATGGTCATCTTTGATTGGCTGTTGATTCTCTGCTTAAGCTCTACTTTCTCTGCCTCTAGTTGGTCTATGTCAGCCTGGAGAGCATCCATGGTCTCCTCAAACTCCCTACAGATTATAATACTCATATTAAAAGCATTTTTCACAATATAATGTCCCCATTATTATACTGCGACATTAAGACCCACATTAGGGGTTATGTGCAACAACCCTCTTTGTCATCACTTACTTTTCCTTCTTTTTCAGGAGCGAAACGGTCTCATCTAGGACCGTCTGGATCTTCTCCACTCGCTCGTCCGCATCTTTAGATGCACTGTCCAGCTTTTTCTCCAATAAACTGAGACGCACATTGGCCTCACTCAGTTCCTCTCCCTAGAAACAAGATCATTTTGACATTATTTCAAGCTTTTGTTATCTGACGCCTCTTGGCATGTCTGAGTATGACTTCTTCTACCTTTATTTTAAGGGATTTCTTGAGCTCTTTGATGACAGTTTCTCTGTCTTCAAGTTTGAGGCCGAGTCCTTCAGCATCAGTGATTTCTGCCCTCAGTGCTCCTGCTCGGACTTCCACAGGAGATATCTACAACAAAACATGCATATTGAGACACAAGCGCAAAGATTCATAGCCGTAGCGTCAGACAGGCAGACTGAATCCAGACTTACTGCATTATGCGGTCTTTCAGAGTCATATTCTCCCTCCTGCATTGCAGTAGCCATCTTGTTCATTGTTGCAATGACCACACTGCATGACTGGCGCAGGCACTCTTGAGGGTTTATGCCCTGTGACCCATAGATCTGAGAAAAGAAAAAAAAAACAGAAAACATTACATCCCCAATTATATTATATTATATTATATTACGCTTTTTTGAATAAAAAAATTATTTAAAATAATAAATTTTTATAAAATGTTTTTTTTTTAATATATAAAAATCAGTGACAGCAATGAGAATTGCTTAAATGTAAAAGGTCCAATCGTATTATGTGATTAATAATTAAGCACTTAATTAATAATTGTCAAAAAAAAATAAATCTTAATGGTACTTAGCAGCAGTAAAGACACAGCAGTAAACGTTACAAAAGATTTATATTTCAAATAAATGCTGTTCTTTTGTACTGTTCTATTCATCAAAAGTCCTAAAAAATAAAACTTAGCAGTTTCCAAAAACATTAAGCAGCACAGTTGTTTTTGTTGATGTTACTTGAGCAGGAAATCAGTACATTAGAATGATTTCTAAAGGATCATGTGACACTGAAGACTGGCGTGATGATGCTGAAAATTCAGCTTTGCCATCACATAAAATAAATTACATGACATTATACAAATTACAGTATATTAAAAAAAGAAAACAGTTATTTATAATTGTAATCATATTTCAAAATGTTACAGTTAACACTGTATTACTGATCATATAAATGCCGTCTTGGCGAACATGAAAGACAAAAAAGTTTTGTATGTTATTTTTTATTTTTTTTTGTGGTGACCCAGACTTGTTTTGTACTGTATACCTGCTCAGCTGCTTTAAAGGCCATGTCTTCCAGTTTGACTGCTGGCAGTCCCTCATGTTCGCTGAGAGGGGCGATGAGTTGAGCGGCTGCCGCTGCCACTTCCTGCAGCACTGCATTCACCCAGGCCAGCTGCCTTCTGCTCTCAGCCAGGGTCTCACACACCTACACACACATAAACCCCATCAATGAAAGACTTAGATACCAAAGGTACATAAACAATTGAATGTATAGATAATATGAACATGAGGGCTGCACATCACCTGTGGTCCAAAGCTGAGGGCAGCTGGGATGCCTGGTGCGTCTGTGCCTGGCATGCGTCGACGGATCTTCTTGCAGAACTGTCGTATGTCACTACAGGAAGTGTCCAGATCCTTCAGCAGCACACAGAACGCTTCCTCGTCCTGCCCTGTCTGTATGAAGGCCCTCAGACGCCCCACCTCTACTGCCATACAGTCCAGAGCACTCTGGGTAAACTAAACAGACACGTGAAGATGTGTTAAAGGTACTGTATTTGTACCGTTCCAGGGGTCTCTCTCTTTTGTGCTTGTCTAACTGAGTTGCTTACTTTGATGTGGTCTGCTAGCTGCATGGTACAGTCCTCAGGCTGTTCAGCGAGATGAATACTGTAAAGGTGCTACAACAAAGAGAAATGCATGTCAATAAATAGCTCTATTTGCATATTCTGAGGAAACAACCAGTGTTTGAAAGGCAAATATTAGTTCATTGGTAAGTTTAGATTTCAATCTTTGGCATCAGAGATGCTTTGCTGCACTCATGATACTGAGTGAACATCTTTTTTCTGTCAGATGGGTATGAGAATGTCAGCTGATTAACTCTGACAATGCCATATGTGAATAATATAGCAATAGCAATGACAGCATCAGTAGTTTTTATCAAAGAGATAAGTTTGAATATATCTACAGTAACATCTAATTTTTTTAAAGAGATTGATACTTTTGATTCAGCAAGGATGGACACACTACTGTAAATTGATCAAAAGTGGCAATAACACAAATTACAGGTATATTAAAAAAAGAAAACAGTTATTTATAATTTGTAATCATATTTCAAAATGTTACAGTTAACACTGTATTACTGATCATATAAATGCCGTCTTGGCGAACATGAAAGACAAAAAAGTTTTGTATGTTATTTTTATTTCTTTTTTGTGGTGACCCAGACTTGTTTTGTACTGTATACCTGCTCAGCTGCTTTAAAGGCCATGTCTTCCAGTTTGACTGCTGGCAGTCCCTCATGTTCGCTGAGAGGGGGCGATGAGTTGAGCGGCTGCCGCTGCCACTTCCTGCAGCACTGCATTCACCCAGGCCAGCTGCCTTCTGCTCTCAGCCAGGGTCTCACACACCTACACACACATAAACCCCATCAATGAAAGACTTAGATACCAAAGGTACATAAACAATTGAATGTATAGATAATATGAACATGAGGGCTGCACATCACCTGTGGTCCAAAGCTGAGGGCAGCTGGGATGCCTGGTGCGTCTGTGCCTGGCATGCGTCGACGGATCTTCTTGCAGAACTGTCTTATGTCACTACAGGAAGTGTCCAGATCCTTCAGCAGCACACAGAACGCTTCCTCGTCCTGCCCTGTCTGTATGAAGGCCCTCAGACGCCCCACCTCTACTGCCATACAGTCCAGAGCACTCTGGGTAAACTAAACAGACACGTGAAGATGTGTTAAAGGTACTGTATTTGTACCGTTCCAGGGGTCTCTCTCTTTGTGCTTGTCTAACTGAGTTGCTTACTTTGATGTGGTCTGCTAGCTGCATGGTACAGTCCTCAGGCTGTTCAGCGAGATGAATACTGTAAAGGTGCTACAACAAAGAGAAATGCATGTCAATAAATAGCTCTATTTGCATATTCTGAGGAAACAACCAGTGTTTGAAAGGCAAATATTAGTTCATTGGTATTTTAGATTTCAATCTTTGGCATCAGAGATGCTTTGCTGCACTCATGATACTGAGTGAACATCTTTTTTCTGTCAGATGGGTATGAGAATGTCAGCTGATTAACTCTGACAATGCCATATGTGAATAATATAGCAATAGCAATGACAGCATCAGTAGTTTTTATCAAAGAGATAAGTTTGATATATCTACAGTAACATCTAATTTTTTTAAAGAGATTGATACTTTTGATTCAGCAAGGATGGACACACTACTGTAAATTGATCAAAAGTGGCAATAACAATATTTATAATATATATAAAAAAAAATTAGTTTTATATAAATGCTGTTTATTTTGACCCTGATTATAATAAGAAATGCATATTAGAATGATTTCTGAATGATCATGTGACACAGAAGGCTGAAAATTCAGCTTGACAGGAATAAAACACATTTTAATGTGTCACAACATTTAGCGACACTACTGTTTTTACTATATTTTTGATCCAATAAATGCTGTCTTGGTGAGCATGAGAGTGAATTATTGGAATTAACTAGAAATTTTTGGAGAAAAATAATGGAAATATATTAATGTATGAGGAATATTATTAGAGTTCTGCAACGCAAGAGCTACAAAATGACATATTGCGCTATGATACCTGATAGTATTTAATAGCTTTGGTAAGAGGTTCCACATTGACTGTTTCATCCAGCAGGTCTTTGTATAGGAGGTCTATGAGGAAATCCAGGGATCGCTCATGAACGCTCATCTCAGAGTACAGAGAACCCACACGCTTGTACACATCCACGCTGCACTGACTCAGAGCCCTGCACAAGACAGATAAAGAGAGGCACATGCCTTTTGAGGTGCTCTACCCCAACCTCCTGCCTCAACAGGAAATGTGTGTGTAAGTTTAGGCAAACTGACTGTTCATATTTGTGCAGGGTTGCCTGTAGCAGTGTGAGAGAATAGATGAGTCCAGCAGCAAAGCTCAGCTGCTCTCCGACAGCTCCTCTCATGCCGGCCTTCTGAGAGCACGTCTCAGTCAACTCAAACTTCTCCTGAGCCTGCTTACTGATCAGCTCTGCCTGCAGCATACATGCACAAACACATTCAACCAATACTCACAAAAAGCACATAGCAGACTGGAATGACCATGGCTTAGTGGTTAGCAACATGTATATTCAGAAAGTTCACCTTGCAGATGAGTCGTGGGATGAGCAGTAGAGCCAGGATGCAGTCATGGTCTCCTCCGTGTTTCAGGAAGGAGTCAGGCATGAAGGAAATCAGCAGTGACACCTGTCTGTTAGCCTGAGCTACCTCCATTTTACGCAGCTCCATTTCTATGGCCTAGAATTACAAACAGACATACATTATGAGAGACACAAACATCTGGAGTGTTTCCAAAGGGGCCAGCAGGTTTACCAGCAGGGGGCATCCATCCTCCAACAACACAAAAAATAACTAGTACTTACTAAACAAAAGTAGTTTTTGAACAAAAAAGTTTGGGGTAGGTAAGAATTTTTATTCTTTTGAAAGAAGGTTTAATGCTTTTGGTCAAAAACACAGTAAAACTGATACGATTTCAATTACTTTCTATACTTGCGATGGCAAAGCTGAATTTTCAGCAGCCATTACTCCAGTCTTCAGACATTATTCAAAATCTAGAATAATTATTCTAATGAAAATCAAGCAAAAACAATACAAATGTTTACATTTTTTTATTTTGGAACATTATGTTTTCAAAAAACAAAAAGTTTTTTACTGTCACTTTAACACATCTGTGCTATTAATGTGCTATCATTAGTATTAATAAACTATTTAAAATCTTGCAAGCCCCAAATTTTTGAACAGTAAATGAACTTTATTGAGCCACTTCAAATGTTGACTAATGTATTTTATTGCTACGCAGCTAAACAAAGTCATATGAATAACAAGTCAGCTGTTAACCTCTGGCTCATTTTGAGTTCAACATAATATCCCGCAGTTCAGTGAAGAAATGAATCATCTGACAATTCAGTTCATAATTAAAAAAAACAAAACAATGACTCCTGTGTTAAGTTCAGACTGATTCATTAAAAAAACGATCATTAATTTCATCTGTTTATTAAAAATCTCTGGACTACATAAAAAGAAGCTATTTTTTAATAAAGAGGTTGTTTGAACATTTTATTTCCTGGATGTTTTAGTAAGTCATGAATTTACATAGATGTGAATTGGATCCCGAATAGCAGTGCAGGGAATGCTGTATTTGTGTTCAGTGGATTCACCTTGGCGTAAGCTTTGGTTTCTGCAAATTTGATTTTGAAATCGAAGATCTCTGCAGGCTGTTGCTGCTGCTCGGTGCTGGCTTCCTGTTGGCTCATCAGCTCTCTGTTCACCTCCTGCTCCACACACACACAAACTATGTGATGTACGTGTCCCATTTGATTTGTGAGGTCTGCATTTTAAGCTGTATTAATGTGTTGTGGTTCGTATGTTGTGAAGCACAGCGGCACCTGCAGGTGTGTGGTGAGCTCTCTGTATTTCTGGATGGTCTGCTGGTAGTCTGCCACTGTTTCTTGTGCCGCCTCCACCCGCTTCTCCACCTCCCTGATGCTGGCAGCACTCAGATCCAACTGCTCTCTCAACTCCAGCTCCGTCTCTCTGGCGTTTTCCTGCAGCTCATCATTCATCTCATTGATGGCTTCCTACATCAGCACATGTACACAAACCTCAGTATACTGTTACATCATGGCATACACTTCTACACAAACTCTTCAAACACTCACCAGATCTGTGACAGTTTCTCTGAGCTCCCGTACTTTCTCCTCCAGGTCCAGATTACGCTCCGTCAACATCTCCACCATCTCCTCCGCCCCGAGGGCAGCGTCCACCTAACACATGAGTACACACATATTAGAGTGATTATTACCACATCTATGACTAGGGGTTCACTGGTCTTGACTAAATCACTTTTGCAACTTTAATAAGAAGAAATGTATATTTAATTTGCACAGTGAAGAATATGCAGTGTTTTTACACATGTGATTATACAATTCTTATTTATTTTTTTGTGATAATGACACTGGTGACAATAATTTAAAAATTTCAATGGTATCAAAAATGTTGATATCACAAAGACCATATTTAAAGCAATTATAACAATACTGTGATATATATATTGTTACCGTGAAATAAAATTACTTATATCATGAGAAAATGTATCTTACTGCAATGACAAATGTTACACTGGACCACAAAACCAGTCTTAAGTGTCAATGCAGAGCACGAATTCTGAGTATGGGTCATCATACTTGGCTGTATGTCACTTTCACTTAAATGTGAAAGTGTTTCACAACTTTTCTGTTGAAAAATATTATTATATTTATGTTATAATGTAGAAAATAATAGCAATAAAAATAGATATTATATTATCATAAATAGTATAATATTATTTTTATATGTAACATTATACTATTTATCATATCTCTTGAACTCACAGAGATATAATAAACTCTCATAACATCTTTCAGTGTTAATAGTGGCACGACTCACTTGCTCTTTGAGCTCATCAATTGTTTTCTCAGACATCTTGATTTCCTCCTGCAGGTTCTCTTTCTGGCATCTCAGCGCATCCAGCTCAAAATTCTTCTTTTCCATTAGCTTCTGTTGCTTTGCATGCTCTTGTTTCTCTGATGCAGACAAGTCACGCATCCTAATGCACAGAACAGTTGATATTATGATCTTCACAGAGCACAACCAAAATCAAACAACACTGATGTAAACCACGGGACTCATTACACACTCACCTCACCAAAGCCTCCTTCAGGCGAGCATTCTGCTCCTCTAACTGCTTCACATGGTAACTAGACGCTGCTCCATCTGATCCTGCAGACCAGGTTTTATAGGTTCATCAGTGAATACTAACACGTATATGTACTGTGAAAGTTTGGGATCAATAACATTTGTTTTTTGTAAAGAATTTAATACCATAATCCCTCAAGGACTCATTCGATTGTTCAAAAGTGGCAGTAAAGATGTGTATAATGTTACAAATCATTTCGAATAAATGAAAATAAATTAGGTGTGTTTGTATCTCATGTCTGAACACTAGTGTACGTTTAGGTGTGTTTGTACCTTTTTCCTCTATCTCATGTCTGAACACTAGCGTATGTTTAGGTGGGTTTGTACCTTTTTCCTCCATCTCATGTTTGAACACTAGCGTATGTTTAGGTGTGTTTGTACCTTTTTCCTCCATCTCATGTTTGAACACTAGCGTATGTTTAGGTGTGTTTGTACCTTTTTCCTCCATCTCATGTTTGAACACTAGCGTATGTTTAGGTGTGTTTGTACCTTTTTCCTCCATCTCATGTTTGAACACTAGCGTATGTTTAGGTGTGTTTTGTACCTTTTTCCTCCATCTCATGTTTGAACACTAGCGTATGTTTAGGTGTGTTTGTGTACCTTTTTCCTCCATCTCATGTTTGAACACTAGCGTATGTTTAGGTGTGTTTGTACCTTTTTCCTCTGTCTCATGTTTGAACACTAGCGTATGTTTAGGTGTGTTTGTACCTTTTTCCTCCATCTCATGTTTGAACACTAGCGTATGTTTAGGTGTGTTTGTACCTTTTTCCTCTATCTCATGTTTGAACACTAGCGTATGTTTAGGTGTGTTTGTACCTTTTTCCTCTGTCTCATGTTTGAACACTAGCGTATGTTTAGGTGTGTTTGGTACCTTTTTCCTCCTTCTCATGTTTGAACACTAGCGTATGTTTAGGTGTGTTTGGTACCCTTTTTTCCTCCATCTCATGTTTGAACACTAGCGTATGTTTAGGTGTGTTTGTACCTTTTTCCTCTATCTCATGTTTGAACACTAGCGTATGTTTAGGTGTGTTTGTACCTTTTTCCTCTATCTCATGTTTGAGTATCTCCAAGTCCACGGTCAGCTCCTCCACTCTCTCTTTTAGAGCATCAGCCTCCAGTTGCAGTGACTCGGCCCGCTCTTCAGCCATTTCCTTATCCAGTGTGGCCATCTCAATGGCATCTGCTGTATCTGCCATCTCTTCCATGTAGTGCTCTTTAGCTTCAAGAGCTTCCTTAGCTTCCTACATAACAGGATATCAGCCACTTTCGTTATCCACACTCTGACACTTATCATGATATATTCCTGTGCAGTAACTTGATACCTTCTTGGACTCCTTGAGTTGTTTCTGCAGTTCATTTTGTTGTTCCTGCATCTTACTCTTCCACTCCTGAAGCTGCTCCAGCTGAATCTTGTGCTTCTCAAGCTCCTTCAGCTTTGCCTTGTCTTCTGTCCTCTTCATCTTCAGCGTCTCCAGCTTCTCCTCCAGGTCCTTCACCTGGGCACGCAGTGACTCCTCTTCCTGTAAGAGAGTGAATGCATGCATGCAGAGTGCGGACACTGTAAGAGACCTTTCACATTTACATGAATATCAGAGAAAAGTCATGCTGTGGTTTTTGTTGCTCAATAGTTCTGAACCTTCTAAATGATTTGGGTTTTTTTTCAACTACTGGCACTTTTAAAAAACAAAAATCTTGTATAACACACTAGTAACTAGTATATTTGATTTGTCCACTAACAATGTGTAAATATATACATTAATGGAGAATTCTATAATTTTTTCATTCATTTCCATTACATCTAAAAATATGTATGGTGTTTACATAAGTTTTGGGAAATTTCATAGCCATTTTTTTATGTATCCTAGATACACACAATTAAATAATATTAACATTTCATAATTCTATGAAGTTACAGCTTGACTGAAAATGACACACAATAAAAATATTCTGTTCACATGTATTTATCTTTACCATTATTTTTCCCTCATTCGTGATCTTCACACATCACACATCTCATACAGTATGTCATCTCAAGCTCTTCACTGACACAGCTGTCTCACATATAAACAAGTACACTAACTTTACAAAAAACTTTATCACAGGCAAAATTGTTCAGTGTGGTGGAAATTGTGCCACAACTCTGTGACAGCTGTTTTTTTGTTTAGTTTTTTGTTTTTTACAATTTTATGTAAATAATTTTTCACAATATAAAAATGTAAATAGCTTATGATTATTTTACTCATTGTTTAGATCATGGTTTTAAAAATATTGATAATTTTTAACAACTTAATTCATATTTTTATGACTGATTTTAATATTTTTAGGATCAAAGTTTCCAGAACAGTTAACAGAAATACTTTTGTTTTTGTTTGGCAGTTAAGGCATTTATTTAATTAAATGTTTAAATTAAACGTTCTTTTAAACTTTCTATTCAACAAAGAATCCTTTAAAAACTAAATTTAAATATATATATATATATTGAACTTTCTATTCACCCAAAAAAGTATCAACATAAAAAATTCATTAAAATGTAAAAAATGTTTTCGACATTGCAAATCAGCATATTAGAATGATTTCTGAAGTATCATGTGAAATCAGCATATTAGAATGATTTCTGAAGTATCATGTAATCCGGAGTAATGGCTGTTGAAAATTCAGCTTTGTCATCAAGGGAATAAATTACATTTTAAATAATAAAATGTTTCAAATAAAAATTTGTATTTTAAATTGAGATTATATTTCACAATGTTACTTTTTCTGTATTTTTGATCAAATAAATGCAAACTTGGTTAATATAAGAGACTTCTTTCAAAAACAAAAAAATCTTACACAACCTAAACTTTTGAACAATACTTAAAATGTGCCCAAAGTTAAAAAAACAAACAAACAAACAAACAAACAAACACCCATTTATAATCAGTAAACAGGTAAATAGCCTTTGGCGGAGTTTTGCATAACATCTGTGACCTTGACGATTAAAAATTATGCAAAAGTCAATCATTTCTATATTTGTGTCTGTATGTGTGACCTTGGTGGGTCCCGGGATGGGAGGAGCCCCGGGTGAGAGCAGTGCTCCCACGGGTGAAGGTATAACTGGAGCAGCCAGTGGTGTTTGGGCAGGTGTGCTGGGTTCACTGCTGCTCATCTCTCCAGCAGAAGCTGATCCTGAGCCCACCTTCACCCCCACTCCAGCCCGCGTTTGCTGAAAGACACATGCAGAGATCACTGAAAACTCTCCAATGAATCACATCAACTACAAACTTTAATTTAGCAAATACAAGCGCACACAGATGTGACCTGCAGGACTGAGCTCACCTTGGGCCTTCTGGTGGTGGTCTGAGGAGAAGACAAACGTTTACAGATATATGACCACCACAGGTCAGTAGACAGATGAAGAATACAGAATCAAGGAAAAATAGGAGAAAACACATATATAGCAAAGATTAGTAACAGAAAAAAAGCACATGCATTAAAAGAGAACTGAAAAAGAAATGCCTTGCACAATTTTTTTCCATCACATGATGATAAGCTCGCTTGTGACTTTAATATCAAAAATGTTCTTTTAGCGCATAAAGAATCAAACAGTAACCCTCTCTATGGCACAATCTGTCTGCCCGCAAAGAAGAGTGCCTGGCACCAACCGGGTCAAACAAGTACACTCGTTTACATACAGGCATGCACACATACACGCACAGACGGTCAGCACATGTTTGTACTGTTGTAGAGTTCATGTTATTGTTATAAACCTGTTGTATATACATTTTATGGCAAACACAATACACATAATATGAAATGTTTTTTAAACTGTATGCCAGTTATATAAGTTACACTATCATACAAAAGATTGGGGTCAGTAAGATTTAAAATAAGTTATTTTTTGCTCACTAAGGCTGCATGTACTTTATGATAAATACAGTAAAAACAGCAACATTATGAGATATTTTTTCAATTGTAAATAACTATTTTCTATTTCAATATATTTTAAAATTGTGTTTATTCCTGTGATGCAAAGCTGAATTTTCAGCATCAATTCTCCAGTCTTCAGTGTCACGTGATCCTTCAGAAATCACTCTAATATGCTGATTTGCATCTCAAGAGTTTTTCTTATTATCAATGTATAATATTTTGTTGGAAACTAAATTTTTTTCAGGATTGTTTGCTGAATAGAAAGTACATTTTTGTAGCATCATGAATGTCTTTGCTGTCGCTTTCAGTAAATTTAAAGCACTTTTTCTGAATTAAAGTATTAATTTCTTTTAACAAAATCTTACTGACCCTATTTTTTAATATAATGTATATACATACAGTGGCCCTAAAAGTCAAACTTATGAATTTAATTCCACTGGAAAAAAGAAAATACAAAGTAAATGTTTTTCACAGTGTCCTGTCAGACCAATCGAATCATGAATATGATCAACTAACCAGAAAGTCTCCAAATACCTATAATTTTGCACAATATGTCGGTTGTTTTATTATTTGAAATCAGAACAAACGTCTTTTTATGAATTATTTTACTTGTAAGGTATGTTTGTGCTTTATCCATTTAACATAAATACCACACTTTGATATTCTGTATTAAAATACAAAAACATTCAAACATTTTTTATGCCAAATACTTTTTGTGGCCACTGTACATCATCAGATCATTTTAGTTATAGTCACCTATTAAGGGAACAAAATGTACTAATCACTCAGACAACTGAATTAAAATGAATCTTATGAACAATGGGAAACAACCTATAACATGCGCTGACATACCAACAATCAAACAGAAAATCATTCCAAAAATCACACAAATGCCTTAGATAATAAACCACTGAGAATATTGCATGCCACAGACCTGGTAAACAATCTTTTGTACCTTACGAGTCGTAGGTGCCTGTCTCATCATATTGACGATTGAAGAGGAAACACACAAACAGGTGCACACACACACACACACCAGGTGCAGAAAAAGAGCAGGAAGAAGGATTGAGTCACATTAACAGCAGATCGAGATGAGAGCAGGCCAAGCCCACAGCAAAGCCACAAACACACTCATACAGCAGTTGGCAAGTGCTAGCCAGACACACACACACACACACACAGCGACGGTGTTGCAGGTTGTCTCCGCTGCAGCTGAAATGACTCCCCTCTCCTGCACTGCAGTGATTAACTCCTTTTTCTCCAACCGGAACTGAACCGAGCCCCTTTCTAAACACTTTTCTGATTATAACACTGTCCTTGAGGCTCTGCTAAACTGTCTGCATCCATCTCTGGCTCTCCTGCTCTCTCCACTCGTAAGCTCTCAGTGCCGCTCTGCTGTGCCAACGGCTGCCTAGCAAGCACATTACATCACTACACATCCAGCCCTCCCTCCAGACGAGAGAGAGACAGGCTGGAACAAAAGCGGAAAGAGGGAGAGAGGGAGGGACTGATGGGAGTCTGGCCTGTATCCTAGCAACACTCCATTAGTATCTCAATGGGCTCTCCAGTCTGTGAATGCAGGCAGACCATGTTTTAGCAACTTATAGTTTAAACTTAGACACAATGTTAAAACATATATAGATATGTACACCCAAAAATTTTGTTAGTTAACATATGTGAACGTAATGGGACCTTGTTGTAAAGTGTTACCCTTAGCTCTTTATAAATCATTTTAAGATTTGAAATGTGTTTCTGAATGTTTTAAATGCATTACTGCGGTTTATAAGAGCAGGCGCATCGTAATCTGAGAATCCATTACAGAACGGAGTGGGGAGGGATGGAGACAGATTGATATATCACATTACAGCTCTGCAAGACAGAAAAGTGATGTGTAGTAGAAAACAGAGGGAGGGATGAACAAACATGAAAAATAATCCTGGACCTTCACTGTTTTCTCTCTGCATTCTATACTAGTCTTAAAATGTGATGTCATATGAACCGCCTGCATTTATGAGGGCTTAGTATTTGTGACTTAGTACTAAATATAACTAACACCTAATATTACAGATTTCATATAGTCAAGCTTGTTGCAAAGTTTTGAAAGTGTTTTACCACAGAACCCTTTTTTTTTTTTTTTTAAATATAATATATATTTATATATTTAATATATATTTAAAATATATATATATATATATATATATATATATATATATATACAACAATTCGTTCTGGTTCTTAAATCTGATTGGTTGAGAACCGTGAGATATTGTACTGTATTGCTACAGGAACGCCCTTTTTTGTATCACTCCGCTTGCCGTATTTCTTCTCACAGCAAGTGTCATGGCGGATACCCAAATCCACTAAAATGTTAAAATAATACAGTTTTTGTGTGACTGTTTTTGTAGTTTTTTAGGCTTGAATATACTTATTTAGGCTTCAAATATGCAGTTTGTTAATAAAGATAACATCAATTTGAAAATTTGCTTGACACTTTCGGAGATGTGAGCTCCAGGGCGTCAGCGGCTGTTCAGCGCTCATGAACCCGCCGAGAGCAGCCTCACCTCGGACAGATCTTCTGGAATTTGCCGCTGGCTCTGATGTCTCTATAGTGGTTAAACATAGGATATAATTAGTTTTGGGTCATTCTAGCGGGCAGTCTTTGGTTTCATTACTCTATTATTTGTTCCAAAGCAATTAGTTTCCGCTGAAGGCAAAATCTCATCACCTTATATTTTATGTAACATTAATGCTGTATTTCAGAGCACTGACTTTGTACTTTTGACTGAATTTTCTAGCAACTTTTATGATGGCTGTTGTTGTTTATTATACAATAAATACTATTTTATAGTATTTTACTATAGTATAATACTCAACATGTAAAATAGAGAGCTTTTAATACAGTGAGAGCTTTTTAATACAGTGATACAATAAGTTTTCAATTAAGCAGCTCAGCGTTCCTTCATTACTAGTTCTAAAGTGTCGTTTTCGAATTAATAACGAAGACTTGAGCTCAGCAGTTAAACTGTTGCGTTTATACATAATCAGTAATTAGGGTATCCCATACACTGATTTGTTTGTGGCGTTTGACTTTGCTGAAAAAACATGAGCACGTTGCGATGACATTTTTCTTTTTATCTGATATAATGTAGTGTTCAAGAATGCAGGTTGTTTTGTGTACAGCCGTTACCGGGAAAACCACTGTTTCTGCCGCTGCAAGAGCACCTCCTGCTGTTTCTATTACCAAATTCATGCTGAGTTTATTTATGTTGCATCAAGGTTAAGACAGTTAAACACAGGTCCTCTTCTGCATTAATGTCCATTTATACTTTCAACCTCAGGGCAAGAGCACCGAGCAATTCATACTGACAGCCTGAACTAGATAACCTCATATACAGCATTACCCCAAGCACTGACATTTAGAAGAAAATGCTGGGACGCACACACGCAGCTTTCAAGTCCAATATTTCAGTGGTGATCAAATGACAAGACAGCTAATGCCAAGCCAGGCTGCAGTACAAGGTTTGTCTCAGAGGGAAGGAAATGCTCAGTCTTTCATCAAACAGTCTTATATCATAGTCAAATACAATGCTTATTTACAATACACAAATGCTGTTTTTTTTTTTTTTTTTACCATAATTTAATCATGTATTGGTTTAAAAATAATGCATAATCTTTCATAATCTTTTACATTTTACATCATAACATTATTTGCTTTCAAAATCCTAAAACTTTGTTTATTTCTAGAGGTAAAATACATTTTTAAATCTTAGATTGTCTATGTGGTCTCAGCTTTTTTATAATAATTATATATCAATACAAAATAGTGTGAATATTGGTTCTGAACTGTATATGAGGATGAACAAAGATAAATATGTAGTGATTCAATTTAGAGCTTTTGTGTCAGTCTTTACTTTCAATTTATGAGATAAATGACTATCATACATGTGGAGCCCTAACATAAAGAAAGAAATGTGCATTAAAACTTTTAAGAATTTATAAAATAATCACACTGACCACAACAATTTTTTTCAAGGATTCTGCAATCTCAGTAACAAAGTCATGGTGAATACCTAACTTGAACACACTACACTACACACACACTACACTACACTTGAAAGCACTACATACTGTAAAATATAAAGTCACATCTCTTTCACTCACACTAGGTCTTTCTCACACACATGAACACATTGTACTCAGCATGCTAATTCATAATATCTATTTAAAAGCAGTCATTCATCAAAGAACACTGCCATCCAGCTAGCAAAGCACTCTAGCACACATGAATAAATGTACATAAAATTAACTGAAACAATATAGAAACACTCCTGATGAACACACACACACACACACACACACACACACACACACACACACACACACACACACACACACACACACACACACACACAGACACACACACACAGACACACACAGACACACACACACAGGTAATGTGCTGTTTGTGTGATGCCATGCAGCAGAGCTGTTCAATATTACCATTGCTATGGAAACAGAGGTTAGAGAAACATGCAGCACCTTTTTGGGTTTGGTTCCTCGCTGCAGACTCAGACGGAGGAGGAAGAGGTGACAGATTAAAGTTTGATCAGTCAGTGTGTTTGTAATGAGCAAGAATGTCTCTCACATACAAACACAGCAAGACTCCCACGTAAACAGCACAATAATCTTTTTGCATCTTAGACAGAAACTTTATGTGTCTGTGACGCAAACAGGTTGCATTCATGCATGTTTGTATTAGTGCGTGTAGACTTAGGATTCCTTGTGAAAAATAAGTACACTTTACCATATTTTTAAAAAGAGTATTTATATACTAAAGTGCAAACTGAATGTAATATTTTCAGACCCCTAATAGTATGTTATTTACAATAAATGACAATGTATTATATTTATAGTAAATGCAACTTTAAAGTGCTTTTTGAACCATTTAAGTAGGATTTAAGTACAGCTTTATGTGTAATTTCATAATTATTGCATAATTATTATTACAGTTGAATGTACTGACAAGTACTTATGGTAAACTAAAATATACTTTAATATTGTTTCTACTGAAACTTGTATGACACGTATTTAAATATATTTGTAATTACACATTTGTAATGATAAAGTTGCAATTAATTTAAAATGTATAATCTTTAAATGTAATATCAAATAACACACTACAGTTGTGCTTAGTGTTTTAGTCGACACATCAAAATAACGTGTTTTTCTTTAAAGCATGACAAAGGATTATTGAAACAATAAACTTTAAAAACTTTCAAGTAAATCTACAAAATGCATTTTTTATGTGTCCTTAAGTGTGATTCAAACAATATTGTATCATCTGTAAATATAGTGTTGTTGTTTTTTTTTAAATATACTTTTAAAATTTGAAGTGCACACTAGACGTGCACACTCAATAGCCTACAATTACACACACCTCTTTTTCACAAGGGACAAGAGAGAAAGACTATATGTGTGTTCATGCAATAGACAGTATGTACTGTTTGGTTGGGAGGAATTACAAAGTGCAAAGACATGCTCGTTAAATTCATTTTCGAGGTGAAATCAGAAGGGAATCAGAAACATTACACACAGATACAGGATGAGTGCTATGTCATGGCCAAAGACTGTTACTATATCTCCCTCTGCTGGAAAGGAGAGGTAATACGCACTACTTTTAATGTAAAGTAGCCCAAACCCACAGTCCATTCTCAGACTATCAAATGCATATTACACACAAATATGGGATAAGCTCTAATCTGACTGGCTGGCAATAAACAACTTTTCTAAGAGCCTACACAATGGGCTCAAGGAAGAAGGGTCCAGTGCATTAAAAACTTGATCCAATGCCCTGCAAATTTAAGTGATAGCGATGAACTTTCAAGGAAGAAATAATAATAAGTTTCTTTTGAGCCTTTCACTAGTAAGTAAACTGCATATTCACTAGAAGAACTGAGTAGTATTATTCTTTGGTCTAAATAATAGTACTATTTATTCAGAAATTCTAATTACACACATTTCTAATAAATTCTCTGCTGTTTTCAGTACAGCCAGTGACAGAACAGACTATTATTGTGTGTATCAACAATTTCAGATAAAAAGCATTTAAAAAATCAAACTATGGCTGTTGGCTTTTAAGACGGGTCAGACCGACCTTTCCTGTCTGAGTGGGTGGTTCTTGGACAAAATAAGGTTGCTAAGTGAGACTAAACACCTGTTCAAAAGGGCACCAGTATTTGTATAAGAAACAAAGTTATGAATATACACACAGTCTCACAGAAACACTGTGTTCAACACTTCGTTATGTTGAAACCCCTTTCTTCACTCACCACTTTGTTTGACTTTGGGCCTTCAATTATCTCTGAGAAAATAAAAGATAAAATGAGATCATTACAATTTCATGTGAAAAATTTGGTTGCAAGCAGATACGTGCCTGGGATTGTTTGCCTACCCCGCTTCAGCATTTTGGAGGTGGCAGCTTCAGGTGTGTCCGGAGATGTCGTGTCAGCCCCATCTTCCACTAACTGGATCTGCAAGAGGGTCACAGCAGTTTCTAAGAAGTCAAGAACATTTACATGTTTTCACCTGTCAGTGTTTATATATATGCAAGCATATATGGGAGTACCTGTGACTGGCGTACAAATATCCCATGGTTCTCCTGACAGGTGAAATATCGTTTACCCTGCACAGTCCCATCATTCTTGCCTTTAGCTTCCTCTAGAATGACTCCCACCCATTTTCCAGAGGCAAAGAGGGTGTTTCCAATATATGCCACAGTGCCTCGATGACCTTTACCGATGACCTCAACCAGAGAGCCCACCTTAACAGGCCGCCCACCTCCATCTGAACTCATCCTGCTGCTGCCGCTGCTGGTGGCCTGCGGACAAGAGAGAAAAACTCTTAAAGGCCAAAAAGAGCTTTTGATTGCATCAAAAATGGTAGATTGATGAAAATGTTCTTGGCTTAATGTATAGTGGACCTAAAAAGTATTTGGAAACGTTAGTCACGCATTCAGTAGAAGTGCGTCAATGTCATTGTATTAGATACAAAATATTACAGTACAAGCATGACAGCACAAGCACACTTTTTAAGTAAAATGTTTAACAAAAGAAGGATGTTAGGTTTTAAATGACTAAACTTTAGACAGACTGAAGTGATAATACACAATATTGTCAGTTTCTTTTTACTTTGTCAACAGAAATAGTTTCAAACGAAGTCACAGCAAAACCTTTGCAACATCAAGCAACACAGTAATCGTGTGTTCGATCCTGATTAATTCAGTGTTTCTGAACAAATCGGTTGAATGAATGATTAAATGACTAACACTGCTCCGTAACAGCTAAAATCTGTCTACACTGGATGCATTGCAAAATCATAGGTAGGTTACTTTGTGTCAGAATGTCATAAATAGAACGAAGCAACAGTTTACTGTGGGGTACTTGTCGTGTGGCAACGCCTCCAGTAGAGAGCATCACTAGTGATAATGGCTTTTAGTGCTACTTCGCATCGCACCTCTCACGGCCGATGTAGACATGATGTAATAAAAGCAGTTCACTTGTTTCATTTCAGAATGAATGAATTGTTTGAGGGAATACATCGCAGAGCAAAGAGGAAACTGGAAACTGACAACACGCGGACAGACAAAACAGAGCAGGTTACATTTTGGTATTTAACAAAGTTTCAGCCCTTCAAATTTTGTCACTTTTTAAGAAATTAAAAAAAATAAATACAGTTTTGTGGCTCTTTAATGTGTTGTGACAGATCGCTATACCACCTCAAGCGCGAAACACACTGCAGGATTTTTTGGCTGTCCCAAAAGTTTGGTATCGTGAACGATCGTGGCGATCTCTGTGACCGTGGCTCGTGTTCCTACTGTATGTCGTTCAGTGAGAAAGGTTCAAAAGTAGCCGTTGTCATGGTCTTCAAACAAAGACAGCCTACAATAATTTTCTGAGAGTTTCAAAAAATTCAGCATGCTCATCACACACAGTTAGTTTGCTGCTATGACCCACTTTTACAGACCAGCGACACGGCGCTAAAAAGTAAACCTGCTAACCTCAAGCTCTTATTCCTTCCTCTTTTGCCACTTCCAGTTTTTTTCAGCACACATAAAAACTACAACTGCTAAAGTGTGATTCATCATGCTCTTTTTGTTTATCACTAGTGCTTTAGTAGCCTATAGTCTTCTATAGTAGCCTATGTGCGTTACTGCCTACAAGTCAACAGGTCATCACTGTACTGTCTACATGAATGTCGTACCCAAGTTTATTAGATCCATTTTATTAGATGTGTGGTTTGCGGTGATCTTATATGATTGATAAAATCATGCAGTATGTCTCTGGCTTTAGTTGAAGTGGCACATGAACCTAATATTTCTTACTATACTAGCTATAGCATGAAATAAACATGAATGAACATTAGAAAGTATCTTGTTTCAAACACAGAAATACGTCAATTCACACCATTTTTCAAGTTCAAGTCCACAGACGTTAATCTACTCTCCTGTCTGGTTTGTTTGTCGGACAAAAATGGCAGATTCGGCATTATGAGTGGTCAAATTGGCTGTCAATAAAACTCCCTACGAAAGATCAACTGTCCCAGTGATGTTGCACTGTATCTCAGCACTTTTGCAATACTGTTCAGTCAGTCAGATTCGGACAAACTGTATAATTTATCAATTGCAATGACATATAGACATTTTGTGGAATAAAGTTAAAATACTGTGACTAGACAATCTGAGGGAGTTAAATTTGCATTTGCAGGCTCCTCATTAGGTGCCTGAACAAGTCTATCATGCTCTCTAGATTATATGTCTAAGAGGAAAATTGAGGGTTATTTAGGAACACTCAGACCAGAGCTCAGGGCTGAAAAAGTTTGTGACGCAGCCTTATTCTTTACTGCAGAAGACATCACTGTTACCTGCAGTCACAGTGTGCATGAACTCACACACAGCAGCTGGATCCTGAGAGAGCTGCTCCATTTCACTTCCAATTTGTCATTTAAATTCTCTCTAATCACACAGAGGCTGGGGTCCAAAATGAGTTTTATTACTGTATACTAAAAATAAGTGCTGGTCACATAAAGATAACAAGATAAGGCACACTATTCGCAGTGTTATTTATTATTCTTGCTGACTCTAATGTAAACTCTGAATGAACTGGGAACAACATTAGGTTACAATGGAACAATAGAAAGAGAACTGAAGTGATAGATGTGACCTCCCCTGCAACTCGAAAACAGAGAGCTGTGCTGGCAGCAGCTCACTGAAATGTGACATGTTCATTCATCACACAGATTTAATAAAGTTACTGGCTAATTTTAAAATCAGCTGAAGGACACGTCATGTTCACATGCAGGACAGGAGTTACTGAAAACTGACTTGTGACTCAGCAGAATTAAGTCACTAACTGTGTCAGTAAGGGAGGAAAACTGTAGCTTTAGGAATGTCATTGCTCATATGGATCTTGTGGAGCTTGTAAAAAAATAAAAACAAAGAATTTGAATGATTTTAAGTTACCTATGAACTTAAAGCTTAAACGGCAGAGCTTTGCCATGTGTGAGTCATATGCTAAACATAAAGTGTCTATGTTAGAGGAGATTTGCGTACTAAGCCTGATGCTCTTGAATGAATTAAATGTTGTCCATCAAATCTTTGCCCGCATGCTTTCATTGTATTGTAAATATTAAATAAAGGTATATATTTAAGTACTTAACCTCTTCTGTTATAAGAGCACTTACAATCCATAAAAAGTTTCAGGGATTAAGTACACATGAATAAATAAACACACACATTTGTTTTTCTATCATGGTGGGGATTTCAACTTCTTGACGTCTATTGTTGCAACTATTATACTGAATCTTCTAACCCCTAATATGATACCTCACCTTTTTGTCTTTTCATATTAAGACATATCTATTATGTTTATTAGAATGTTTTCCTCATAGGGAACTGCTGGCTGCTTTCCATGTTCTAAATGCATTGTGGTTTTATTATCCTTGTGGGGATGCATCACTATTCACTAACAGTCCATTTTGGATTTTTATGTTCATAGTAGTGCTGCTGTCTAATATTTCATGCAAGAAAAGGACATAAGACTTATGTCTATAGATCTAGCCAGAAAGTTATTACTACATGATTTAAAGGGTTTGAAATAAGTCTAATGTTGAGCTTAAGGATTTGATTCAGTTTGTTATTATTAGGATTTGGGCTGTAGTCAAGTTAAAAAGGATAGTCCACCAAAATGAAAATTTTGTCATCATTTACTCACTGTCATGTTGTTCCAAATCTGTATGACTTTTGAATGCAGAACACAATGTTTTTTAAAGAATGTTGGTAACCAAACAGTATTGGTTTCCATTGACTTCCATTTTTGGTCAAAGAGAGTGATACAGGCTTGGAAAGAGTAAATGATGAGATAACTTTCATTTTTGTGTGGACTGTCCCTTTAACAGAATCATTTAATATGATTTTACAAAACACTTTTAGTCCAAGATAACATGACATACAGTGCAGACAATCAAATAAAGGCAAAAAAGTAAAACTAGTCGAATAATGAACATGAAAATGTATCATATTCATCAGTGTCATGGTTTTTTTAATGTGTTAAACTCAGCAACTGTCAAAAATTGCATTACTGGCCTGCAGTAAAAACTGCCTCAAACACACACTGCAATTGATTGTAGGAGTTTGTATACAAGCAAATGCATTTTAGCCAAAAGCTGAGCCTTACAAATTCCAGAAAACTGACTGAGCCCGTGCACGCACACATGCAACACCTGCACAGCATCATACACAACTGCACACTAATTCTAGTTTAATACAAGTAAAAACATGCATGTATTCACATGTACGGCTGCAGATGGAAACAGAAAGTATGTCCACCGTATGTCACTCACCCTGCTGTAAGTGTATCGTTTCATTTGAGACATGCTGCTCCTGCGTCGCCGTTGACAACGGTTCCTTGCCTTGCTTCAGCAACCTTTTTCAACCCCCCCAACCCACTGTCTATCTATCTCTGTCTGTCTTTCTCTATCTCCACCTAACTCTCATCACTCAAGCCATTGTCCATACGATGAGTATCAGAGATGTGCGTTTTGGTCCAGCTCCAGCAGAGGCACAGACTGAACCCCAGAGGGGACACAGGGAGAGACACCAGAGGAGGTCCTACTGGATGTCTGAGCTCAGATGAACCCGCTAACATGTGAATTGTCAGAAGGTATGTGAATTGTGTAAGTCTGTCTGACTGATCTGTGTTGGTAGGTGAGTGTGTGAGAGCAGTGCAACTGCGCTAATGTCTGCGCTGCCTTCTGCAGGAGAGCAAAAGTGGCAGAACTGGGTCCTAAAGCCCTCCAACACTGAATAATCAGCAAAATTATATTAACATGTGCATGTATTTAACATGTAAATGTACTGAGTGATAAAAAATAGAGTCATTTCTACCAGTCTTCTCACATACACACTGTACAGGCCTAGCAGATGATTGAATGATTATAATTTACAGTGCAGCTCAGTATTGTTATTAACTAAAGATGAAATAGAAATTAATTAAAGCTAAATAAGAAAAGTTATAAAATTTATAAATGTATTTAATAACACATATTTATTGCCACTTTATATTCTGACCCTTTCAGACCTTAAATAAATACCATTTTTGTTTATTACACAACTAAAACAGGTGACTGTTTTAATTATTTTTTAGCATTTCGATTATATATATATTAAATAATTATTATCAGATTATATTAAATTATTGCTATATAGCTCTGAAATACTTGACTCTGATGAAAAAATGGCAACATTCTGCTGTACAATATTCTTGCATAATGACACTTAACTGTATAACTGACCATCACAACAAGCAGATATTATCACATAATAGAATAATTTCAACTCAAATAAATATTTATGTCTATTTGTTTATTTATGTGGAAAGTAACAATGTAAAACCCGGGATAACATACTTTATTATTGCAAAATAAACTCCTTTAGGGTGATACAAGAGAGTCCTGATTACACTGTTGGGATTTGTGATAATAACCAGCTGACGGTTCATCATCCTTTACATATTAATCACTGGATTACTAAAGGCCATGTACGGCTATGATCACTGATTTAACAGCTCTTTTTACTGTGGTACCCTGGGCAAGAATGTTGTTGTTGAAAACAACATTCACGCACAAATGTTTACATGCTTAGCATATAAAATGATGTTATAGGCAGCAGGTCTCTTTAAGGCCGGCTCTCTATTCAGCCTCTCTGTTTCTCTCCAGGCCTATTTGAATGTGACGCAGCTTCCAATATAAAGCCGTACACAGAGAGTGAGTTCACTGAGGAGAAGTGCGCACAGCCTCGACAGACTGACAAACAAACACACATACACACTGACAGGATTAACACTCTTCATAAACTACAATTGTACTGAATCCCGGGGGCTTATTTCTGTATTATGCATTCTGCACAGAAAGCAAATGCTGATGTTTGCAACACATTGACTGTTCACTGTTATACAGTTAGAAAGGACAGGTGCACAGCTGAAAACATTGTGCTCACAAAAACCAGTAAGCAACTGTGGGTCAATCTGAGCAGACATTCAGACAATAAATCACACAGTGACAGCTGCTCTCCTCTGACCACTCTATAAAACAGTGGCTCTCATCTGTATCGGTGATACACAGCGTTACACTCTATCAGGCAAGGAATCAACAGGGCACGTTGGGGGTTCTGGCGGGGAATGATGTTTAAATGCTAGGAAATGCAGAAAATATAATATAGAGTCAGAGAGGATTTTACAAAACAAATATGCGGAGGAGAACATGCTTCAGTGGGGGGAAAAATATCTGACACAAGGGAGTGTCCAATCATAAACACTGTTTTAGCTTAACTATCAGTGAGACGTTCCATAATATGTTTTACAAGAATGTATAAGAATGTCTGCTAAAACATAAATGTAATGTTTTAACATGGCTGTACATGGTATTTTTTATAATATGTGTGGTGGTTTACTATATTTATAACATAAAATTAGCTGTTTTATTAAAAAAACAGATTTATATATATATATATATATATATATATATATATATATATGGATTACAACTGTTTTATAATAAAACAGCAAGTTTTATTATAGTTCTATCATACTTATGTATAATAGTAAATTTAGTGTTTATAAGATTATAATTATACATAACTATAATATAACTATAATACAACTTGCTGTTTTATTGTAAAGCAGTTGTAATATATATATATATATATGTGTGTGTGCGTGTGTGTGTGCAATGTCTGTATAAATGTCACATATAAGCAATATACAGTAATGTGTGTGTGTGTGTGTGTGTGTGTGTGTGTATGTATACACACCTATATGTGACCTTGGACCACAAAACCAGTCATAAGGGTCAATTTGTCAAAACTGAGATTTATACATTGTCTGGAAGCTGAATAAATAAGCTTTCCATTGATGCATGGTTTGTTAGGATAGGAAAATATTTGGCTGAAATAAAACTATTTGAATATCTGCAATCTAAGGGTGCAAAAAAATCTAAATATTGAGAAAACTGCCTTTAAAGTTGTCCAAATGAAGTTCTTAGCAATGCATATTACTAATCAGAAATTAAGTTTTAATATATTAAGGGAATTTAATATTTTAATATTAAAAAGTTTTAATATTTAATATATTGTAGGGAATTTACAAAACATCTTCATGGAACATGATCTTTATTTAATATCCTAATGATTTTTGGCATAAAATAAAAATCTATAATACTGAGCCAATACAATGTTTTTTTAGGCTACTGCTACAAATATACCTGTGCTACTTATGACTGTTTTTGTGGTCCAGTATATATGTGTGTGTGTGTGTGTGTGTGCAATGTCTGTATAAATGTCACATATAAACAATATACAGTAATGTGTGTGTGTGTGTGTATATGTATGTGTATATATATTTATATATATATACACACACATACATATACACACACACACACACACACACACACACACACATACAGGTGCTGGTCATTTAATTAGAATATCATCAAAAAGTTGATTTATTTCATTAATTTCATTCAAAAAGTGAAACTTGTATATTATATTCATTCATTACACACAGACTGATATATTTCACGTTTATTCCTTTAAATTTTTATGATTATTACTGACAACTAAGGAAAATCTCAAATTCAGTATCTCAGAAAATTAGAATATAAATTAAGACCAATACTAAGAAATGATTTTTAGAAATCTTGGCCAACTAAAAAGTATGAACATGAAAAGTATGAGCATGTACAGCACTCAATACTTAGTTGGGGCTCCTTTTGCCTGAATTACTGCAGGAATGTGGCGTGGCATGGAGTCGATCAGTCTGTGGCACTGCTCAGGTGTTATGAGAGCCCAGGTTGCTCTGATAGTGGCCTTCAGCTTTTCTGCATTTTGGGTCTGGCATATCGCATCTTCCTCTTCACAATACTCCATAGATTTTCTATGGGGTTAAGGTCAGGCGAGTTTGCTGGCCAATTAAGAACAGGGATACCATGGTCCTTAAACCAGGTACTGGTAGCTCTGGCACTGTGTGCAGGTGCCAAGTCCTGTTGGAAAATGAAATCTGCATCTCCATAAAGTTGGTCAGCAGCAGGAAGCATGAAGTGCTCTAAAACTTCCTGGTATACGGCTGTGTTGACCTTGGATCTCAAAACACAGTGGACCAACACCAGCAGATGACATGGCACCCCAAACCATCACTGACTGTGGAAACTTTACACTGGACCTCAAGCAACGTGGATTGTGTGCCTCTCCTCTCTTCCTCCAGACTCTGGCACCCTGATATCCAAAGGAAATGCAAAATGTACTTTCATCAGAGAACATAACTTTGGACTACTCAGCAGCAGTCCAGTCCTTTTTGAAGGGAGACGCTTCTGACGCTGTCTGTTGTTCAAGAGTGGCTTGACACAAGGAAAGCTGAAAACCATGTCTTGCATATGTCTTTGTGTAGTGGTTCTTGAAGCACTGACTCCAGCTGCAGTCCACTCTTTGTGAATCTCCTCCACATTTTTGAATGGGTTTTGTTTCACAATCCTCTCCAGGGTGCGGTTATCCCTGTTGCTTGTACACTTTTTTCTACCACATCATTTCCTTCCCTTCACCTCTCTATTAATGTGCTTGGACACAGAGCTCTGTGAACAGCCAGCCTCTTTTGCAATGACCTTTTGTGTCTTGCCCTCCTTGTGCAAGGTGTCAAGGGGTGTCTTTTGGACAACTGTCAAGTCAGCAGTCTTCCCCATGATTGTGTAGCCTACAGAACTAGACTGAGAGACCATTTAAAGGCTTTGCAGGTGTTTTGAGTTAATTAACTGATTAAAGTGTGGAACCAGGTGTCTTCATTATAGAACTTTTTCACAATATTCTAATTTTCTGAGATACTGAATTTGGGATTTTCCTTAGTTGTCAGTTATAAACATCAAAAATAAAAGAAATAAACATTTGAAATATATCAGTCTGTGTGTAAGGAATAAATATAATATACAAGTTTCACTTTTTGAATGGAATTAGTGAAATAAATCAACTTTTTGATGATATTCTAATGACCATCACCTGTATATATATAAACCTATATATAAAATATTGGTGTCAGTCATTACTTGAAGATATTAAATAAAATAGTCTGTTTAATGTCTCCTCTGAGCATTAATGAATTAAATTATACTATATTAACTACACATAAACTATATTAATGAATTACACTTGTATAGAAGCAGAATGAAAGCAGTGTGATTGTGCACATTTGCTTATTTCCTGTGCAGTGATGATCAAGTGATGATGCACCTGCCAGCCTGTTCCCTCCCCCCACAACAGTCAACAAATAAATAATGAAATATTGCAGAATGATAGTATTCACTGTAATTTAGGTAATGCTGTAGTAGTGAATAGTAAAAACAATTCATTCAAGGGGAGTGCATCGCCAGCAGCACATTAATCCTCCCATCGAGCATCCACCTCCTATTTATACTACAGCCGCTACAACCCTCAACTGAGAACGATTAGTAAATACATCAGAAAAAACACATAGAGGATGTGAGGCCATTGAACGGTTCTTTCATGTTTATTTATTTCAAACCATGCATTTGAACTTACCGTGATGTTTTTGATGCGTGTTGTGTGTATTCCCGGACAATGTGGATGTGACAGCTACTTCCTGAGGAGCGCGACGTCACACACTGGACACGACGGGAGGGGTGTTTACCTGGAAGAGGGGGTCTACAAAATAGTGTCTGAAACGCATTCAACCTATAAAAACCTCAGAGAAAGGTCGCTTGACTAAATTGATGACATATCTAAAAAGCTAGTGTAAAATCCTGATTAAGCAGCCTGCCAGTAAACAGGGCTGTAATTACAGCCAGGGCTTCAATTTATTTTATCTTAAAATAATTGTCTTAATTAAACGAATAATTCACCCAAAAATAAAACGTATTCACTTGTATTAAATAATACTGATTAAAAATTGATAGAAGCATTACAATAATCCACACGACTCGACTGCATCAATTAAAGTCAAATGAAAAATTGCGAGTTTGAAAGCAATATTATTCATAGTTGTGTGATTATGATGTTTTCAGATATTTCCAGCTAATTTTCACTTTTGGGTGAATAAGTAATTTAATATTTGTTGTTAGTGCAGTCTAAATCAATTTGGGACAAAATATTGGTTTGTAGTGTTGATTAACTTAAATTTGCATAACAAATCCAGTGTGGACCAGCAACTTTGTTAGATAATTAATCATACATATATAATCTTATAATAACAAAACGTGATTTGTGACTAATTGTTAAATAAGATTATTTTTTTTTTTTAATAGTGGGATATCAAAAAACACCATATCATCTGAATTTGTTTATTTTAGAATGATGTTTATTTGATATAAAATTAAACATTTTTGGCAAATGTTTTCCCTCCATAGGGATCTTGACAGATCACACACAACGTCTTAAAAAAAATCTTTAGCATGACATGACATTACCATTTCTGTGTACATATTTAAACACCATGAAATTGATCAGCCTGGCAGGAAGTGATGGCCATACAAACTCCTCCTCCTTTTCAAACCCGATGCTGTCATACAGTTTATGAGCATCAGTTTGGACCATAGAGGTGAAAAGCACCACTCTCTTCACATTATGTCTGGCAACAAATTCAAAAGCAGTTTCACAAAGAGCTTTCGCAATGCCACGACCCCGAAACTCCTTTTTCACAGAGATCCTTTTCAGTTCCCAAGCACCTGGCTCCTCCACACAGGGCAAAATGCCCACTGTCCCGACAATAGACCCTTTCAGTTCTGCAACCCAAAAGCAGCTCCTGCTTCCAGGCTGCATGTAGGAGTTCCTGATGTCCAACAGATCCTCTCTGAGCCCAAGCTGAATACCCTGCACAAAAATATACTGCACTGCCATCCGAGTAGCCAGCAGAACCCCTCCAACACACAACATGCAGGTCAGGATCGAGCCGGAGAGGATATAAGTGAGAAGACAGAATCCACACAGCATAGCCTGAATCCACGTTTGCTTCAATGCCAGAAGATACACAGTTCCAACATGCTCTCTGAACCCAGTGGAGTATATCATCCTCACAGCAGAGTAATCTGCATTCTGATACTCACGGATCTGACACCACAACATCAAGGCTTTAGGACTGAGATTCAAGTAGGATTGTGAGAAAAGCACAATATATATATTACAATAAAGAAAGTGCCTTCTTAGTCTGAGAACACTTTAGAAAGCTAATAGCTCCATGCATCTAAATGCATAACAAGATGCATTATGTCAAATATATTGTTTTTTAAAGCTTACCGTTACACAGGCTTCTTCTGCATTAAACAGTTATTCACAGCCCAAACCTATCAGACAGAGACACAAGTCACCAAACTTGCTTTAATACTGTTATAGGTGCAAAATCTGTGCAAAATGTTGTCCAGAAATGCAATTATTCGTTATTATATAAGACAATTAAATATCTGAGCTATGTCCTTAGATGCTTTTTCAGTTCAGAGGACCGAGTGTGAAACTTACCACAGGAAATCACATGATCCTCAGACCACTGATGTTGCTTACTGAGCTAATCAAACCTGAACACAAAGCAAGTCAGGATGATAAATCAAACTCAGAGAAGCTGTTCTATGCATTAATAATATTTATAATCAAAACATGAAAGCAGTTCATTCAAAAAAGTTTTTATTGATTTAGGTTATTACAACAATTACATTTGGTTTTATTAGAACAAACAACTTTATCCAGATGCTTTGAGTTATTTAAACATTCAATCACAGGACAATCACATCTTACATTCTTTCATAAATTAAGAACACAGAATAGAAAAAAGTCAACTATATGGTAAAATTAGAGATGATGATTCTGTTAATAAGCTTAAACTATTAATATTGATTACTAATCTTCACATTCTCGCTGCCATTGTAATCAACATCAATGCCCCGGAGGTGGAAATGTAACACATATCATTCGTGCTGCAAGCAGTTCCTGTTGAGCACCATCTAACAATCTCATGCCTCTCATCAACCAAATACAAATACTTGACTTACAGGAAACTACTGTTTTTTTCAGAGTCATAGAAATGGACAGGCTATGAATAAATAAACAGAAATGATTTGAACCAATATAATCTCAAAGACTACAGACGCCCAGCACACGTCCCTTAAATGCTTCTGGTTCAGTGGTGAGATGAATATTCTGACAGGACAAGATCTGGACAGGTTTTTAAATGGATAATTTACCCAAAAATGTATATTCTGTTATCATTTGCTCACCATCATGTATTTCCAAATCCATACAACATTAGTTAATCTCCAAAACCAAATAAAGACATTTTTAATGAAACCAGCGAGAGTTCTGTCTCTCGATTGAAAGTGCAGGTAACCGAAACTTCCAAAAAGGTTATGAAGGCATCATAAAACTAATCCACATAAATCAAGAGTTGTCATCATTAGAAGATTTTTTTTTCTTTCGCAAGTTGTATAAACACACATGCATCAAGCACATTGCATATGGTAAACATGAAAGCTTGTGCATGCGTCCCACGCTAACATAAACATCACTGGTACTCGCATATCACCCATTTGAGAACGTCCATGTTCACCATATGTGACGTGCTCTATGTATGTGCGTCGATCATTGTTTAGATGAAAATAAAAACCTAAATTAAACTTTATGACCTTTTTGAATTTTTTTGGTTTTGGTTACCTGGACTGTGAATGGAGGGACAGAGACTCATTAAAAATATCTTCATTTGTGTTGAAGATAAACAAAAGTGATACAGGTTTGGAATGACATTTAACTGGTGAGTAACTGATGACTGAATTTTCATTTATGGGTGAACCATCCCAAATCAGATTTTTTTTTATGAACAATTTCTTATAAAAGAAAAGTTCCCTTTTATCCAAGGTTGGTGATTTAAAGAAGAAACAGACAAATGTTGATAGTGTTTGGTAATGTTGGTGTGCTTCATTAGTGATCTGAACCAGTTGGAGATCTCAATCTCAGCTGCGATGTAGTTCGAGGATGAGCTGGTACTCCATCAAGGTGAAATTAGTCAGCTTGGCAATCGCCTCCGGAGCACTAAATTCACTGACCTTCATGTAGCCCATGTGCTCATAGAGCTTCTGCGCATCTGTCTGGACCACCGACGTGTAAAGCAGTACTCCTCGAAAACCACGCTCACGAGCAAAGTCAGCCACCGTACGGCAGAGTGCTTTGGCGATGCCTTGTCCACGGTGAGTCTTTTTAACCGACATCCGCTTCAGTTCCAGGAAGTTCTGGTCTTTCTCGGCAGGTAAACACGCTACTGTACCCACAACACGACCCTGGCTCTCGGCCACCCAGAAGCAGGCCTTAGCTGGATCCAGGTAGGTCTGCTGAATGTGGTTGAGATCTTGCTCAAGGCTGGTCTGGATGTACTTGGTGAACATATAACTCACACTCTGCCTGCCTGCGGCCAAAAGCAGCGTGACTGCTAATACAGGTAACAGGATGGACATTGAGCTGGTCAGCAAAGCACAAAACACACATCCCAGAAACATCTGCACTATGGGCTGTTTGAGAACGTGCATGCACGCCGATGGGATGTGCTCGCTCATCCCGAGAGTAAAAACCTCCTTTACTTCTTCATGATCTTCCTCCCGGTAGCGACGAATCTGCACCTCAGCCATGACCTTCAAATCAAGCATGACATTAGAAATAATTACACTGTAAGCTCAAGACTGTGTTTATTAAATACTATTTTAACACATATCTCGTCATTATCATGTTTTGTAAGTGAACAACATTTCAGATCTAGATATCTATTTAAGTGACACACATGCATTTACATGCATAACAGATTTTGCATTTACTTTACATAACAAAACATTAGTTATCAAGGACTATCTCACTTTGCCAGCCGTAGTGTTTAGACACAGAAATATATAGTGGCACAGAAACTCACAGCAAATTTCTCGATTACCCGCACGCCTCGATCCTGATAAGACGAGATTTCCAGGTTACTGACCTTTACTCGATGACTGCGGGCAGCCAGTCAGGAAATATTTAAGCCATTTGTGTGTTTACGGAAGTCTTTAGTGCGTTATTTCCAATGCACTTCCAAGTAGCATTAACTTTAACAATATATTGAATAATATATATATAATTATGCGAATTGAAATAGGCTTTGTCCCTGAATTTTCGTTCATTTAAAAAAAAAAACAAATAATATAGACTTATCTCACCTGTACTGTAAATGATCCTACGTAAAGTAATGCTTTACTTTGTTTGTCCGATGTCTCTTCTTCTCTTTCAAATTAACAGTTTGAGAGGAAGCACTATCGCCATCCACTGGAGAGGAAGAAAAGGACGCATTTAGCGGACAGGGCAAAGTGTTACTTACATTTTCTTTCTTTCTTTCTTTCTTTCTTTCTTTCTTATTAAGTATTAAGATATTGGCTTGAATGTATATGTAAAATATGTATGAAAAGTGGATTTACAGGGAACTGTGCTGTTGCCCAGATTATGCAATTTTAAACACTCATTTATAAAGAGAGCAGGGGTTTGAGTTAAAGTCCAATATCATTAATATGTGTTTAAGAGTGGCTGGCAAAAGACAGATTTAAATTATTTAGACAGTCACAAGGCGGGTTTCATTTAGTTAAAATTAAGATTTAGAGAAGCACAATAACACATGCTATTAGATTTTTTTAAAGTGGCAGTGTAATGCAAAGGAGCACTAGCGCCATCGACTGGACAGAAACAAACACAGAATGTGATAGTAGTCTGCATCTCAAGAAGAAACTAACAATGAATGTGGCATTATTATCGCCCTACATGAACCGATACAGAGAGAGAAAGACAGTTGTATCTCTAGAGTACATTTACAAACGCCAAAGAATAAAAAAATAAGTCTCCAGATTAGATTAAAAAAAGATCATAAAATATTTAATGAAAGGTTTCTGGGGCGGTAACCAAAACATGTTGTATTTGGGACGTTAACCAAAAGCCCTATCACCACAGAAATTATTGATTTCGTGATCTGTATGGCTTAAATTTACTTCCAGCACACATTAGTAATGATTCAAAGTTCACCTATTCACACCGTTTCCTAAAGTGGACTCAGACTATTCCTGCAATGATTTCAGTTCATACAGCAGCACAAATACATTGTCATAAATTGCATCACTACGTGGACCATGTTCCACTACTGTTAGAGAAATACAAACACCCACATCTCCAAACTTCCTGATTGTCCTGGTGCCCTTATCAGTAACAATACTTTTCATGTTTGTTACAGTTGTGCCCCTCTACTAAATTTTTGTTTTTTCCCCCTTATGTTATAAATTCATAAAGAGTCATAAATTGTTATATGACTCTTATCAGGAAGTCATTGTGTAGAGAAAAACAAAAGTGAAGTATCTAGGTATATAATGAGAGGCTATGTGTGTTTGGTGAACTGTACATTGCTATGAATAGTAGGAATACTGAGTGAATTTCAACGTTTTATATTGATTCATAATGCACAGTATATGTCATGATTCCTTGTCACAGACTGTCATGATATGTTCCCACATCATTCATGTAATGACATTATTATGTTAGCCCCATTCTTTGTGTTATACTGGCATTTAATTACTTACTTATTGTATTACTTATTTAAAAAACACTGCTATTGACAGAGAAATGGCAAATGTCACATTCCTAAAGCAAAATGCATTAAATTTAAATATAGAAAATAAAACTTTAAGTGATATATAGAATACCATGTATGAAAAAACAAACATTACAGAGAGCATATTGGCTTTAACTTGTCATAGTACTACAGCAAACAATTATTTAAATATTATCTGAAAAATGTATACTTTGTGTAAAAGCTAAAATCTCAACATTTTCTGTCTAATGTTAGAATTTAGGAGAAACGTATTTAGTTCAATTCATATTTATTAGCATAACTCTTTTCATAATAAGTATAATAAAAAAAGCAGTTTAACATAAAATAATGGCATATATATAGCTAGTGAGCTAAAGGTGACTGTGAAAAAAGACATCAAACAAACAAAAACAAATTAGAGAGATGTATGTTTAAATAAATACTTTTTTCACAAACAATGTACAGTTTTGTTTTTTAATTCTTTTTTTTAGAATATATTTGGTAAAATACATTTTGTATCCCAGACCTTGTTCTAACTCAATGGAAAGGAATGAATGAGGTTTAAATTCACACATTACCCCCCCGAATGAAACCAGCTGTAGAAAAGACACACAAAAGCACACAGCAATTATCTTCACTTTCACTTCCTTTGGTTAGAGACTGTGTGAACATGATACGGTCTCACTCAAAAGGTGCTTCAGCACTGACATTTGGATGACAAAGCAGCTCAGAGACTCAGTGCTAGGCTGTCACTGCCACTGAGGAATTCCTCCTCGCACAGCGCCGTATTGTTGCCTGTTCACATCAGAGACTCTAAATCTCACATCAATACAACAACAAAATCTCATTAAACAATATAATAAAAATCATGTACTCCAGGACCATATGATTGTGTTATGTTTTCTCCAACAGCAAATACAGTACAAGTCTAACATACAAACTGAAAAACAACAGTGTCAGTCTCAAGTTTTTGGTTTCTGGCACTGAAAACAATTGTTCTTTGTTTCTCACTTCCATTCGCTTCTTTCTTTCTACCCCAGATTGATATCACCAGCAAACAGGGTAATAAGCAAAATTATAGTGAATCCGGTGAGCAGCCCAGCATTTTGGATCAGGAAGAACGCAACCTTCGCTCGATAACCTTTGGTATGTGTAGCCATGATACTGTTCATCTCTGGGAACTGTAAAAACAGCAAACATTGCAATTAGAAATTTAAGGAAAGCTTTTACACAGCCCTCTGGAATACTTGATTCTGACTGGTCAGTCGTGGCATTTTTGGGGATTTTTTACTGTTGTCCATGACAATGGTACATTTTTTACTTTTTCTTCTATCACAGCTCGGACTTTTCTTATTCTTATTTCTTACAAAAGCAACTGGTGGCATCTTGCATCTCAGTTAGTAGTGCTTATAGTGAAAATGATCTTGGATGATTTTAAAATACTGTCAAATTGTTGCTATGTTTGCTTTATCGCTAGGCAAGTTTGTGACAAATTGGGTTCTCCCTCAAAATCTGATCTTCAACTAGTTGTACCATGTACACACAAACTATAGTAATTTAAAATATGTATATAATTGCTTTATAATGCATTAAAAACAATGGGACATAATGAAATTATCTTTGACTTCACATTTACTATTACATTTAACTGTTAATTATAAGAAGAAGAACTATAATAAACACTTATTATTTAACACATAATTTAACACGTTATTTTAAAGATCGTGTGTAAACATGTGGTGTATTAGCTAAGCTATCAGGATAATAAGGTATTGATAAGCTAACTGAAACAGATTTTAATGGCTTTTAAAATGTATTTCATAACATGTTGCAATTTTGTAGGAATTGTGGTCAGGCATGAAAGAGAGTACCCATTAAAAAAGTTCTTTAAACTCGATTTCTAGAGAAGACCTGATTTATCATGACACCAGCTGTTTGGTTTATTGTTGCTAACAATTTTTTTCTTGGTGGAATCTTTAAGGTATAATAAAAGCTATAAACTGAAATCAATATTTCATGGCCATGTTTTATGCCAAGTTGTAAGTGGGTGGGATAATGTACATTCATTACTGCAGTTCATTTTAAGATTTACCACAATAAGAAGACGTCTTACCATGTCTGCAAGGGAGATATAGAGGAACATCCCACCAGCAATGGCAAAGATAGCATTTGGAGCAAAACTCCTGCCCAGCAGGATCCCCAATGCTAGACCGAGATAACAGCACATCGCTGACATCAAATTAAAACATGCAGCCTGACCAACACTCATGCCTGAGTTCAACAGAATCACAAAATCACCTACAGAGAGACATAAAGAAAATGACTTTGTGTAAAAAATGACATGATCTCTTGATGATACAGTATGTCTCTATGTCTGTGTTTTACCCAGCTCATGAGGGAACTCTTCACAGAAGATGGCAATAGAAGTGCTGAAGCCGGTGAGTAGAGAGAGTGTGAAGGACGCTCCGATGGCCAGACCGTCGATGAAGTTATGCACAGCGTCACTGACAGTGATCATCCACGCCACAGTCTTTATATTAGACATTCCCTCCCCTTTCAGCCAGCGACAAGTTAATAACACGCATGCATTCTGCACAAATTTAACAGAAAACAGACACTGATAAATCATTCTGATCTGCCCTATTGTAATAAAGGTAAAAAAATATAAAATACAAATTTGTGTACAAATGTTAAATAAATTGCTATTGTGAGATAAAGTCAAAAGATATCGCTAAAGCTGCATTTGTGACATATAAAGTCACTATCATAAGAAATATATAGTCACAATTGTGGCTTTTAAAGTTATATTCTGATATATATGCTACTCAGACTTGTGTAGTCTAGTATGATTACAAAAAAGAAATTAGTGGTAGAACACAATTGCTCTAACTATATGGACGGCCTTTAGTTTAAATATTTTTAGATGGTGAATGAACATTTCTGAGAGAACTGAAAAGTAAACAAACAGCAGTTGCACACATAACCACGTGCAAGATCAATAATGCGCTTCTGTAAATCTTTAATCTAATATTTATTGTGCTTTCACTGCATCAGGAAATCATGCATATTTCCTGGAGGATCAGGTAAACATCTCAGGGAAATAGCAGTGTAGCATTAATGATTGATAATCCTGCATGTTTATTTTTATTTGATTATGTATAGAAATACATATGAATTCTGTGTGTTACCTGTTCAACAGCTGGACTCTCACTTGGGTTGCTGGACTTTTCATTGATAGAGTTTATCTCACGATTGCTGTTGTTTGTGATGATGTCACCGCTGATGTTGTTTATGACAGCGTCATTGCTAAAGGTGGTGATGGTGACATCAGCTGACTGCAGGGGAGGGAAATGACTGTGTCCCAGCTGCAGTGGAGGTGAACCATCGAGTTAGGCCTGAAAACAGCTCGATCTGTTCTAGTGAATGATGTCCAAACACATGCGAGCTCTTACCTCTGTATCTGATTTCAGTACCATCTTTAAAACTCGTTCAGTGAAGAACAAAATGTAAAATCCACCAAAAATCCCAACTACGTTTAGCACATAGTTATCTTCTTTAGGATCTAAGCCAAGGGCCTGTTCAGTTGGCAAAAAAAGATAAGAATTATTTTGAGAAAGTGACTGTTTTTGGCCAATATGATAACGTTTTCCCCCCAGAGCTACATAGTTTTTCATCTAAACCTTTGTAAGCTATTTTATCTCTCAAATATTATCTCTTTGTAACTCACTCTTACCTCTGGGATAAGTTGCAGTACAGCATTTGAAAACAGTGTCCCAATGGCCAATCCAATGAAAAACGTCAAGACTTTTGGAAAATATGTTTTTTTAGTCAAAGGCACCAGAAATAACCCCAGCAGAGCAGCCAAGTTTATCACGGTCACGGCCAGGAAACCATAACCCCAAACTACAGGAAGGAGGAAATAGATTTACACATATCCAGGCATATCAAAATTATTTCCATCAATTCAGTTAAAGAAGTGAGAAAAACTGTAGTTTCAGTCTATCACAATTCAGTGCAGTTCTACGTCTCTGCATCCCAACGCAGAAAGCTAATGCAGGAAGTGTATTAGGTTTCGGTACTGGGATGCAGTTTAGTAAAATACTATCTCTTGTACAGTCTGTTGGTGAGGACATCATTACCATATGAAATGGGATCAGACAAAGGCTGTTTTTTCTGAATGTGAAATGAGAAACTGATGCTGCACAGTTCAAGTCCCTCCACAAAATGAGTGAATCAACAATGTGATGATGGGTCATGGAAAATCCACTTATCAGTTCAAGTGTTTACTCTCTAAAAGAATCTTTGTGTAATGTGTGGAGTGATAATAATATTCACTTTTAACCATTGTGATTCATAAGAAAAAAGGGCAAAACCATGATAACACAAAAGTATGTTTTTCTTGGTTGAGTAAATACACTGTACACCCAAAATAAATACTAGGAAAACAATCTGTAACTCACTGATAAAATGATAATATAAGTTGATATGGTTTCCAGAGGTTTTACTGTAACCTCTGCCTATTTCCTCATTACTCAAAGTAGATTTTCCTGGCTCCATACAGCACATTTGATTGTCGCTCCACCAAGGTGAAGGCATTTGTGGTAATCATACTCACCTTTGTGATCAGGTAACAATAAAGAATCGTTGTGGTTTGAGGGGGAGGTGTAAGGGCAGGCAGGGAGCAGGACCTGATTGAGAATAGCTGGACACATCATCTCCAGATCTTTGAGACTGATGGCAGAAGCATTGCTCAATCCAAAGGCAGACAGCAGCTCTGACAATGAAGAACACTACCCAAAAAAAAAAAAAAAAAAAAAAAAGTAAAAAAATTAAAAATTTGCATCATCAAGAATTAGAATGTGCCACTAATTCTTTAGACATGGGACAAAACATGACTCATTAAACAACAACAGGTAAAATTATTACTGAGTATAATGTTTGATATGCAAAATGTGTTTTGGTGCAATTCTATACATAAAAATCAGTTCATTTATTTAATGAGGTTTTCAAACTCTACAGGGACCCCCGTTTTCATAAAAAAAAAAAAAAAAAAAAAACATTTAAACTATTTTTAAGAAATTATTTTTTAATAACAATCTACAGAGCAACATAATGCACAAATACATGATAATACACGTTTTGTTTTGGATATGTATTAAGTAAAACAAAATACATCGATACATCAAATTATGCTGATCGCCAATAGTTAGGTAGCCCACAGATCAAAATATCAAATTATTTGCAAATTATAAAAAAAAAAAAAAAAAAAAAAAAACAGAAAGGAAGAAAGGGCTGATTAAAATAAAATAAATTCTATAATCCTTATGACTCAAGATGTAACTGATAACGTTCCCACCATTTTGTCAAATTAAGTTATGCTGCGATAAATATAATATAACCTGGGCTATATATTTTTTCCAAACAGGTGACGTTAGAGGTGCGTTCCGTTAGTTACGCAGGCCTTCCACAAAGCCAAAATAATTCCATTGAAAAAGTAGACTAATCTATATTCGGCCGAGGCTCTCCAACAAATCTGATCATGGAGCTTCTAACAATTAATATTTATAAATATTTATTTTCACTTGTGTTGCTCGTTTGTTCCAATAGATAAAGCGTTGTTTGCCAAACAAACAGATATAAACTTTCCACCTACATATTCATCTTATAATGGGAAAAACATTATAACAGAAAGAGTGAGCCTAAAGGGTAGATGTGTCTGAGTCGGGGCGCATCTGCATTACTGTACCTCTGTGTTCTTCAGCGGATTGGCGTCAGCGTCGACCGACGGCGCGCGGCGGCTCGTGATGAGGCGCAGAAAGTTTTCCAGGTTTCCTCTGGACAGCGAACCGCTTTCACCGTAGAAGCGCAAAACATTTTGAATAAAACTTTCCTCCATAGTTCTATCCTTTCGATATGAATAACTTTACCACTTTACAACTATCCGAGTCTACAATCGAGAAGGATGGAAACCACTTGCGCACATCCGAACTAACAACAGAAGCCGCAGGTTAATAAATGAGTAACCCAATTCTTTCATTTCCTTTTCAGAAATGCAATCTTTGCAATCTCCCGGAGGTGGGAGGCACAGCTAGCTTATTTGTCGACTTTACTAATCAGTCGCAATCATTGATACACCTCTGACGCGCCCTCCATTCCTCCGCAGAGACCGCGCGAGGAAACTGCTGCTGGACCCAGGGTCAAAGAACTGCTGCCCTGACACTGCGACACCAGCAGTCCCTCCCTGTGTCAATGAAGCCTTTGTTCGCGCTTTTCCAGACATTCTTGCAACGTGTTCAGGTCTGACTTGAGTAACTTTCAAGTGATCTCATGAAAAAAGAACAGAATCTCAATATTTACACATTTCTCAATCAAGCCTGTTTTTATCAAGATTACTGACCAACCATGACTTGTGTTTTTCAAAAATAGTCACATTATTAACTCAAAATAAAAATATAAAAAGATAACATATTTTATATTGTCAAAAAAAAAAAAAAGTATTTCAGTTGATTCAAGTATCAAAGTGACAACAATGGACTATGCACTTTGTTTTTATATATGTAAGTAAAATAAAAGTAGCCTAATAATTAACAGGGTTGTCCTGAGATGCAGTGCCCCACAATCTTTTATTAATTTGCGTTATATAGTTGATTTTAAAGAAGCTGTCAGTCAGACAACTTGACAAGCATATAAAATCAGTAGACATCCCTGAGAGACGTTATATGAAGGTTTGAGGTGATTTCTTCAGCAGTGGTGGGTCTCCATGCTCCAAAAATAACTGTGGACTTTTTAGACAGCATCAGGAAGCCATTGACATCAAAGTGACCAGGAATATTGTCAACATCCAGCCAAACATACACAGCAGGAAAGGAGCAGTGCAGAGTCACGAAAAAGTTCTGCACAATTCCAGTGTCCTTTACCGTAAACTGCAATACAGAAATAAAATAAACCTGTCAGTCAGTTGAGGGATTCAATACCTTAAGGACAAGCTCTTTGCGTTCAGTAACATCTCTGTTTGTAAAGAAACACATTTCAGGAATGTAGTAAATGAGTGGGGGGGGGGGGGGGGGGTGAGAATGTATGGTTCTTACCGTGATGTTGGGTTTCTGCAAACCCTCTGCATATCGTGGAGAGCTGAGGAAGATGTGATTGTGAGGACTGATCATTTGACCTTCTGGACTACTGAGATGAAAAGTAACTATGCATGAGCGCCGTGTGCAGTTCCCACATTGCGTCAGGAGAGCAGATATAGAGTGCTGGAACACAAGAGTGCTTCCTCCTGCTTTTATTGTAGTCACGTTGGACTCTAAAGAACACACAGCGTTAAAGCTGCTCCAGCTGTGTAATTTCACCTGTGAACATGAGTATAATATGACAACTTCTGGTCAAAATTCAGAAATAAACGAATGCAAGTAAACACAAAATGAAAACGTTTACGCTATAGCACCGGAAAGTATTGTGGTACTAGATGAGGTCTTTCCAAAACAAAGAATTAGAAACATGCTGTTTTTGTCTAATTTAGAGACATACTATAAATGATTTGTTAAATAAATAGTTTGCCCAAAAATTTAATTTGCTGAAAATATAATCTCTCAGGGCATCAGAGATGTAGAGGAGTTTGTTTAATCATCTGAGCTTATTTGGAGAAATTACATCACTTGCACACCAAAGGATCCTCTGCAGTGAATGGGTGCCGTCAAAATGAGAGTCCAAATAGCTGATAAAACTTCAGTCCATCAATTAACATCTTGTGAATTGAAAAGCTGTGTGTTTGTAATAAATCCATCATAAGTGCACTTTAACTTTAAAGCACTGCTTCTGGCCAAAATACAAGTCCATAATCCATAACAACACTCTGTGCAGTTATTCACTGTTGCCCTCTCACATCAAAGTCAGACATATTTGTTTAGAACTGTTTTGGACTGCTGATTGTAAACAGTGCATTATCTGTGCATATTCCTCTCCAACTTTTTCAATGAAGAAAGCAATATAATGGATAGAGGATAACCCAATAAAAGAAGTAAATCAACTTTATGATTTATAAAAACACAAAAGCAGATTTTCACTTCACAAGATGTTAACTGATTGACTGAAGTGGATTATTGTGATGATTTATCAGCTGTTTGGACTCTCCTTCTGACGGCACCCATTCACTGCAGATGATCCACTAGTCAGCAAGTGATGTAATGCTACATTTCTCCAAATCTGATGAAGAAACAAACTCATCTACATCCTGGATGGACCGTGGGTGAGTACATTTTCAGCAAATCTTCATTTTTGTGAAAAACTATTTCTTTAATTCTCTCTCTTAAAATTTGCATTAATACTCTAAATTAAAATGTCAAACGATTTTACTCTAACATTCTCTGATCATCATGTAATAACCAAAAAACAACAGTCAATGTTGCAAAGCACTACCATCTTACCTTAGCTTTGACATTGTGCGTCTCAGAGTGGCTGTCAGAGACACCATAGATCAGCAGGTCTCCTTTATCCTCAACCCCCGCTGAGAGTATAGGAGCATAAAAATCTGTAGCCCAGTAGTGTAGCATTTTCCATTTACCACCAAACTCTGAATGTACAAGAGATTTCCCAGTCAACAAGCATAATTTAACTTTGCATGCTCATGCCCACATATTAATGACAAATTAAATGTAAAAAAATTAAAAACAGTAGTTAAGTGCATGATTCATTTACCTACAGAGGACCAGGAGGGCCCCTGCCAAATGTCATTGAGCTGCCAGTAAAGGGTGCCCATCGTATGACCTTTGCCCTCAACGATGTCACTGCGGCTGCGGCGGTAGAATTCTGTTTGGATCTTCACACACTGTGCCTGCATCACCTGTTCAAACCAAAGTGTTTCATATTGGGCACATTACTAATGTCCTGGAAAACATTTGAGATATACGCTACTGCTCAAAAGTTTGGGGTTGGCAAGTTTTTTTTTTAATCGCTTATGCTCACAAAGACTGCATTTATTTGATCCAAAATACAGAAAAAGCTGTAATATTGTGAAATATTATTACTATTTAAAATAACTTACCTATTTTATTATATTTTTATGATGTGTAAGGGAAGAGGTGATGATTTAATGAAAGTGATGTGTGTTCACCTGAGTGATGTAAATAGTGTCTCTATATTTCTGCAGCGGGTCTGTGCTGTTAGGCAGAATGTAATGTAGTTCTGCTTGCTTTAGCATCTGCTGATTGCCATCTTCATGATGCTGCCGATGAGCTGAGAAATTGCTGCTGAAATCCCAGTCTGAAGACACTGAAACCTGGTTGAAGTTGAAGGTGGAAAAACAAGAGTGTTTGATGATGATGCATTCGCCTTCGAAAAAGAAGCATGCTTAACTGTATTAAATGTGCACTTGTAGTGCACTTCAAATCTATATTATATTTTAATTAAAAAATGTGCTTGCAAATAATGAAATATTAATGAAATAAAAGGCCATTTAAGTGTACCTAAAAAGAGTACAGTTTCATTGGGATCTGGACATAAACTAGTATTATGTGTTCCATACTGGGACTGTCAGATCTGTATTAAGTCCAGTACCTTACTAAGTGTGGACAATGAAGGCCAGGACTGGAAGCCATACTCAGAAGCAAAGCGTGTGCGAGGGAAAGCAGTCCAGTCCCAGCAATCCTTATAATAGCTGTAGAAGTGGGTGTCTCCATAGTGGGGGTCATAGGGGTCCTTAGCCACCCAGCCTTCCTTCTCAGACTCAACCCCATTGGTTGGGCTGGACACTAGAAAAGGACGGGTGCTGTCCTCCTGAATTAAAGCACAGCATCATTTGGTAAAGGCTTAAGATGGTGCTTTAATGTTATTGTGTGTGTATCTCAGTGTCACCTGCAGAACGATGTCTCTGATGTTCTCAACATACAGATGGACATAGTCTTTCACGTACAGTGGTCGCACAGTAACAGGTATGTTGAACCAGTCAGTTGCTATGGCAGCTTCATTCTCATTGTTCCCGCTCCAGATGACCACAGAGGGGTGAGATTTCAACCGGCGGACCTGAAAAAAATGTCCATATAATTGGAAACAATAACCGGTGGGTCAACGATGCTCATTTTCTTTCTCCTAGATGTGTCATTTATTCAAAAGATACATTAAAAATGCAATTCACAACGGCTTGAATACACTTCTCATTTTTTAATTAAAATTAATTTTGAAATATTCTGGGGTGCAGTTCTTATTAAAACCGCTTCTCTTAATAACAGTTAAAAAACATTTGACCCTTGCAGCAGTTATTAGTATTATTTATATTATAGTACTTAATATTTTTGATTAGCTTTTATTTTAATTTTAGTTTAAGCTTTAGGAATTGTTATGGATTTTTGTCATTTTTATTAGTTTTTGTTTTTTTAGATTTATATTGAGCTTTAATTTATTTTAATTAAATTTTAGTACTTACTAAAAAACGTATTCTATTTTTTTGTTGCCAAACAACATTTCTAATTATCATTTAATTGTTTTAATTGTATTTTTTTCATATAATATTTATATAATATATATATATATATTAGTGCTGTCAAATGATTAATCGTGATAAATTGCATCCAAAATAAGTTTTTGTTAATGTAATATGTGTGTACACTATGTATATTTATTATGTACACACGCATGTATATATTTAAGAGAAATATGTTGTTTATATATAAAATATATTTATATATAATATAAATTAGATGAATATAAATATATACATGTAAATATTTTCAAAATATATACTGTATATGTGTATTTATATATACACAATAAATATACACAGTAAACACACATATATTATGTAAACAAAAACTTATATACTTATATATACAGTGCCTTCCACAATTATTGGCACCCCTGTTTAAGATGTGGTCGTGGAATTCTAAAAATTCTTCTTTTTTTTAAACAACATAGAACCCAAATGCAAAAAAAAGAGAAAAATCCAACCTTTTATTTAAGTACATTACTTTGGTGGTAAAAAAAAAAATCACACATTTAAAAAAAAAAAAAACTTGAAATCATGTGTCCCACAATTATTGGCACCCCTAACAATTCCGCTGAAACATGTAATTGATTTTTCTTAAAATATATTTTTCTGTAGTCTAAAGTTGGTCAGGGTATCTAGGAACTTTTAATTAGTAATTCATGACCTGGGGTATAAATATGACATGACACAGAGGCCTAATTCTCTTACCCATTTGTCAATATGGCAAAGACAAGAGAACACACCATTCAAGTAAGGCAGATGTGTGTCGACCTTCATAAGTCAGGCAATGGCCACAAGAAAATAGCCACTCACCTTAACTTGCCCGTATCTACAGTCAGAGGAATCATTAAGAAGTTTAAAACAACTGGAACAGTGACAAACAAGGCTGGAAGAGGTCCCAAGTTTATCTTGCCACAACGCACAGTAAGGAGGATGGTAAGAGAAGTAAAAGTCCTAAGCTCACTGTCACAGAATTGCATCAAAGAGTGGCATCTTGGGTCACAAAGTCTCCAAAACAACCATCAGACGCTCATGCCAACAAGCTGTTTGGGAGGCATGCAAGGAAAAAGCCTTTTCTCACTAACACTCACAAACGTAAACTTTGCAATTGGGACTTCAACTGGGATCACGTGCTTTGGTCAGATGAGACTAAGATTGAGCTTTTTGGCAACAAACACTCTAAGTGGGTCTGGCGTAAAACAAAAGATGAGTATGCCGAAAAGCACCTTATGCTCACCGTGAAGTATGGTGGAGGATCTGTGATGCTGTGCGCCTGTTTCTCTTCCAAAGGCCCTGGGAACCTTGTTAGGGTGCATGGCATTATGAACGCTTTGAACTACCAGTTTTTTAATAAAAAACCTGATGGCCTCTGCCAGAAAGCTGAAGATGGGTCGTCATTGGGTCTTTCAGCAGGATAATGAACCAAAATATGTGGCAAAATCTACACAAAAATGGTTTCACAAACTCAAGGGCCTCCCATGGCCATCTCAGTCCCCAGACGCTCAACACAATCGAAAAACCGGTGGGGCGAGCTAAAGAGGAGAGTGCATAAGAGAGGACCCAGGACATTGGATGATCTAGAAAGATTGTGCAAAGAAGAATGGTCAAAGATCCCTTTCTCTGTGTTCTCCAATCTTGTGAAATGTTATAGGAGGAGATTAAGGGCTGTCTTGTTGGCAAAAGGGGGTTGGTACAAAGTATTAACATCAGGGGTGCCAATAATTGTGGGACACATGATTTCAAGTTTTTTTTTTTTTCTAAATGTGTGATTTTTTTTTTTTTTACCACCAAAGTTATGTACTTAAATAAAAGGTTGGATTTTTCTCTTTTTTTGCATTTGGGTTCTATGTTGTTTAAAAAAAAGGAGATTTTTTTAGAAGTCCACGACCACATCTTAAACAGGGGTGCCAATAATTGTGGAGGGCACTGTATATATATATATATATATATATATATATATATATATATTATATTATATATATATATATCATATATATATAATATTACATGGATTTCAATTAACAACAATTTTTAATAGTGATAATACATGATATTTGTTCTAAAATACTTTAGTAAAGTTTAACATGGTTTGGAACAACATGAGGGTGTATAAATGATGACAATTTTAATATATAATTGTTCTATTAAAATATACACTCATAAAATTTTAGAATCATTTCATTTAAACTTTTCTTGAAAATGTTTCTAAACACTCTAATATGTCATTAACCTTTTTATTTGTCATTTATTTGAGGCGAACATAACATATGAGAGTATGCAATGTATGCAAACCTGCTGAGTGACCTCTTCCCTCACTGTCTGTATAAAATCCTTTTCTGTAGGGTACAATGCACAGGCAAACATGAAGTCCTGCCAAATCTGACATAAGAGCAAACAAACAATCAAATCAGTTATCATTTAAAGCATGTCACAGGTGGAGGATGTCGTATAATAAGCTTACCATGATTCCATACATATCACACAGGCTGTAGAAGATGTCTTGCTCATACACTCCACCACCCCACACTCTTAAAGCATTCATATTAGCCTTCTGTGCAGACCGGAGCAGGATTGTGATCCTGCAATGCCAATGCAGAAACATGACAAGATGACTAAAGTTTCAAAGTGATTTTACATCAAACATAAATCAATCGGGCCACTGAAAATGGCTGTTTTAGGCTGTAAATCTACTCACATGTCAGTGGTCACCTGGTCCTGAAAGGCATGAACAGGAATCCAGTTTGACCCCTTCAGGAAAATTGGTTTCCCATTGATCCGGAAGTAGAAGCTGAGGCCAGGGGAGGAGGGTATAGGCTCCTGGACCAACTCCACTGTGCGGAAAGCAACTTAAACAGAAAACCACAAAACAAGAGTGAAATGATGCAGATTGAGGAAAAAATAAATAAAATAAACAGAGAGAGACATTACCATTCGGTCTGCATTAAATGTCTCTCCACCCTCCAAGCTGACATCTATAGTCAGGTAATACAGAAACTGCTCTCCGTGTCCAAACGGCCACCACAAACTGACGCTTTAAAGTGAACACATTAGTTATCATCATATATATCAAGGTTATTATGGTTTACTAAAACTCAAATCATAAAAATATTTTCATTATTTGAAATAAAATAAACATTAAATGAAATAAAATATTTTTAAAAACTTGATGAAAATAACTAAAACTGAAATAAAATTATTAAATAAAATATTTAAAAAAGACATATTTTAATTATTATATATATATATATATATATATATATATATATATATATATATATATATATCTCCAAAACACAACAAAATTACTAATTAATTATTAAACTATAATAAAAAGCTCAAATTAAAATCAAAACAGAAAATATCAAAATAAAAACTAATCTAAAAACTATAATAGTACCCCCAACTATAATACTATCTGAATGATACTAATATAACAGTGATAAATGTGATATTTCCTCTGAAATGTATGTTAAAATGACACGGGGTGGTCATGATGAAGCAGACTGGACCTGATCTCACCTGATTGAGCTGTAAGACAAAGGACTTTTTACTCTGCCCAGGTGTAAGAGACAGCTGAAATTCTGCCTCTGACTGCAGTAATGGTATGGACAGATGGACAAGACCCTTAGATGCAACAAAAACGTCAAAGAACAATTCCACTTCAACAGTCCAGCTTGAATGTTCAGAGTCTGGATACAGAGAACACAGACAAGAATACAGAAGAAAGAGCGTTTTGCATGTTATGTTGATTTGTTTTGCTATTAATGTCTAAATCCCCTTCTCCTTCATACGCAAATATGTGTGTGTACCATATTTTGGACTTGTGGTGTAACTGAGAACCCTTGAAGTGTTAAAGACTTCCAGACGAACTCCCTTCCAGATGCCCAGAGTGGGGAAAGACGGACCCCAGTCCCAGCTAAATGAGCTTTGAGCCTGAAAACACCAAGAGACCAAAAACTCAATCAGGAAATCAATTATTGGATAATATTGGATACATAATTTATTTAACCTCAGTACTTCAACAAAAAAAAAAAAAAAAAAAGAAGAGGTATATCGCCATATACAGTACTCGAATAAACTTTTTGGGTTTGCGAGTGTTATTATGTTTGTACCTTTCTGATAAAGTTAACATGACACTCTCCTTTCTGTACAGGAGGAGGACAGTCAGGCGGTACCCTGTATTCAGTGTGGGCATGACTCCTCTGAGATGCATACGTCACAGCTGACATAATCCACACCTGGAGAACATTCTCTTCATCCTTCAGCAATCCAGTCACGTCAAAATCCTCAAGAAAAAAATATGATTTCATTAAAAAAAAAAGTGCTTTTTAAGGACAACCGTTGTTTTTATCATTATGCTACAGTCTGTAAACATACATATAAAGCACAATTAAATAAAACTTGTACTTGTATACGAAACAGTTATTCATTTACATATCTGCGGAACATGTTGTCCGTCTTTCCGATGGTGAGTCCATTCAGAGAAATTGTAGAGACTGTGTCCACTCCTTCAAACACTAGGACGGCTTTTCCTTTTCCTCTGTAAAGAGCACATTTTATTAATTCTGCAGTACTGTCACACTATTGATATCACATCATAAATCATATCCGTGACATTCTAGCTCTAGATGTAGGGTTTAGTTGGACTGACTCACCTAACATGAGAAGGTACTGAAAAGGATGTAGTGTAAGTCCAGTTGTCAAGTGAAATCCATCTGTAGGCCAGGTCATTAAACCTATAATATGGATCCTGCTGACACAGAATCAAGTTTTTAGAAACACTCATTTCACAGTGTTTGGACTGTTCATAACACCGACTTCAGAAAATGTGTTTATACCGAAATGAATCCCTGACGCTGCAGAGTAGTATGAACACAGCCTGGTACATCCGCACTGACAGAAACAGATGAGTTTGAGTTCATCAGCTGCCATTTCCCGTTTAGAGAGATAATATCAACTCCCAGACTGGGTCTCTTCTCTTCAGACGCGAGTGCGCTGTCAGGACAGGTGACCTCTAAAAGGTAAACGCACGCAAAAGACCACACCACATGATTCAAGTTTATTGATCATGGCAGACTCGATACTACCAAAGTCATTTCTGTATTATACAGTTGAATCACGGGACGTGAAGACATAAACACACACCGCCCTGATGTTTCCTGCTGCACTTCCCGGTTCAACTCAAAAGCGCGAGCGGTCAGCTGCTCTCTCACGTGGACGCAAAAACATCCGGCGGCGTTAAGGGTATGCGGTTGTCAAATAGTCTTCAAAAATAGCCTCATGTTAGAATTTTAAAGATATGATTTTAACAGTGCTTGAAAACTAAATGTAATTAAATGTTGTAGCGAAAACAACTAACGTCAGCTATTCGAGAAGTGAACTAATAAGAGAGCTTTTATTATGCCTGCACTGCTACCTAATGAGGTGGGGATGTTGATCTACATTTTGTCTTCATTTACTCACCCTCATGTCGTTCCAAACCTGTATGAATTTCTTTCTTATGTTGAACACAAAAGAAGATATTTTGAAGAATGCTGGTAGTCAAACAGTTGATTTACTTCCATAGTATTTCTTTTCCTAGTATGGAAGTCAATGGGGAGCGACATCTGTTTGTTTCTTCAAAATCTTCACTATCTTTTTTTGTTTAACATAAGAAAGAAATCGTTTTGGAACGACATGAGGGTGAGTAAATGATGACACAATTTTCATTTTTGGGTTAACTATTCCTTTAAAACGAGAAGATTTGTTCAAAAACACCAATTCGTTCAATAACAAAACACCACTAGTTTAATTTAAGCCCATGTGTAATTAGAAAACATTTAATGTCTGAATTCTCATCTCTTGCTAAATTATTTAAAAAAAAATCTCAACTGTTGTGTATCTTACGTTACAAAATTCTCAGGATAAATATTAATCTGTCCTTACCAAACCTTATCGAGTACACTGATGATCAGATGATTAATTCGAAATGATTCATGATCGACTTAAATAGTAATTTCAAGTGATAAACCATAATCGCTTTCCATATTCAATATATGTGAAAAAACAGTCTGTTAATTTGAATACAGACGGTTAAAATAAACACAAACACATAGTATGAGTTATACATCTTTATTGAAAGGAAAACGTAGCGGGATTTTAAATAGATACTTAAGCCAATCGATTAAGTTGTATCTCAGTGTCACGGCTGTGAAAAGTTGGGCCAAGAGCTGATCAGAATGTTGCAAATCTTTACAATCAAACAGGATACTGGTATCAGTCCCAATCTCCCACTAATGTACAACATCTGACCTCTTCTCCTGCGTTTGCATGCATTCCAGGAGTAAGGCCCCAAAAAAGCAGAACAACCAAAAGACATTCTCTCTCCGAGCGGCTCAGAGAGAACACACTCTGGTCACACAGGCATGGCGTGTTGTGGAGTGAGAGGACTTGATTGGTAAAGATCAAAGATAGGCAGAGCTGAGAGGGGAGGAGCTTCCGTCAGACTGGCGAGGTCCATTTCAAGACTTTGTAGTGTGGAAAGGCCAGAAGCAGGCCTGCATTCCTGTTTGAGCAGAAAATTGGGATTGTGCCTCCATAAGAGACAGATGGAGAAATATGGTCTTGCAACAGTGTCCAAAATATGAGAGAACAAACAGTGTATAAATGTGTCCAGCCAACATCACATGGCATATTTCTGAGTCCATTCCCGCGCTATTCTGTTGTATCTGCAAAGAGGACAGAAAAACATTAGACATTTGAAATCAAGCGACCCTTCGTGCAGCCAAAATGCAGTTTGGTTTCGAACCTTTCTGTTGATTCCAGTTACTACGTAATATCTCCTTTACTAATGATGTACTTCAGTTGATCATGTTCTTAAATATTTTTACTTGGAGATTTAAGGCAAGACACCCCAGATGAATAGGAAAACAACGAATACACATCACCATAGTTGACTGATTATTACATTAAGAATTGCAAAACAACAGCAACCTGTATTACACTTTTCTGAAATTTCCTATTTAAATAATCAAATTATCTAACTAAATATGCACTTATTTACATACATTCCCTGAACAGAAATCTGAACATTGGATAAAACCAAGTAAATCAGGAAAATAATGTAAGCAGCCGAAAAAAAAAGAAAAAAAGAAAAAAAAAATCATAAAGTTTTAACAATAACTACTTGTATAAAATCAGGTGAATAGTATGTGACAAAAGCCGTCTGTAGAATCCCTGAATAGGAATAAAACTGTAAAGTGTTAAGTTCTAATTCTGAGAAAACTGCCTTTAAAGATATATATTGTAATTGAAATCTACAGATGCAAATAAAGTACGATAATATAAACACTTAAAAGTGCAGATTTCTTTCCACTAGTCACATTATGATTATAATACACTATAATACATTATAATACACATTATGAAAAGCCAAATAACCCAAAATCTTAAAGGAAAAATGTTTTGCCTGTAGTATCTTGCCTTAATGTATAATATATTATTCTGCTAGCATCCTGATGCTTCTCATGCAGCGCTACAACTAGCTCACACAAACCAAAAATGCTCAGCCATTACAATTTACAGCTTTAACATTTTTCAACTACTTAAAAAACAAACAAATAAATGTCATGCTGCTGTAAGACTTTATGGCTTGCCATGCTTACTGCGAGGTTTAATGCGGGACTAAATAAACCCTATTAAATCACAAGACACTGCAGCATTCAAGAAAGATAAAAGCATATCTGACTTTTCACTTAAAAGATTCTGTGCTTTCTCTCAGTCATTTCAGAAGAGACATGAGAGCATGTATTAGTGATGCACACCTGCTGTGGCCACATGCTCATGCTGCACCACGCCGGAAGCAACAGTTTGCAGTGCTTCACTCTCTCTACAGTACCTCTAATGTTCACAATGCAGAGTTGAATTTCACCTACAGCATGGCATATTTCTCTGTCCATTCCTTTGCCATTCTATTATACCTGATAGAGCATGACATAAGGTGCCCTTATTTATTACATATTTTATTTTTTTACAACAGAGATTGATATTATCTGTGATAAACTGCTGTAATTGGTGCTGACTGCATTCAAATAATCTTTTTGGATCAGACATACAATGTAAATGTAACTGGCTTCTCTAGCAAAAAAATAAATAAATAAATAATAATAAATATTATATATATATATATATATATATATATATATATGTATATATATGTTATATATATATATTGCTTTCACTTATCAAGCATAAGCAATGATTTTTATGGTCTTGCAAGAAAAATGTAAAAGAGGTTTAAAGATTTAAAAAAAATTGTAGTAAGCTCAAATGAAACATAAGTGGAAGATAACAAAATTCAATAAAGAAAAATTGACAAAGTAAAAATGTAAAACTATTCTAAAATAATGTTAAAAATAGCAAACAATGTATAATTTAAAAATAACATCTCTACCAGATGTTGCGCATGTGTGTAAGAGAATATAATAGTGCTTCAGTCTGTACTTACTTCTCTGTGTCTGTTTTATAGATTCGGGCAATCTCTGGCACAAGAGGGTCGTCTGGATTGGGGTCACATAAGAGTGAGCAGATGGACAGGAGAACTGCAGAGATGTAGACACATACACCACGTCATTGACATACAGCACAGGGAATTCAATTATACAAAATATTAAAGCCCGGCCGATATACAGTTTTGCAGATTTTATCAGCCGATATGAGCCTGTTGCAGATATATCGATATCGGCTTTTTTTTACTCCCTAATATCGGTATCAGCCCCCGAAAAACCCATATAGGTCGGGCTCTACAAAATATCCCGTTGCTTGTCCAATCAAATTATTTGACTGGAGGCTAGCTTATGTATTTATTACAGGCATAATGTGTTTTCATTTTTAGGACTAATTGTTTCTAACCATTTTCTAATGATAGTGTGTACCTTTAGAAATAGTAAGTGCAGGAGACCACTGGGACCTGAGGATATCCAGACAGATGCTGCCATTACTGTTTATGTTGGGATGGTAGATTCTTGTAGTAAATGCAACCTAACACAAAGAAAACAAATGTTATACACACCTACAGGCAAATAGGTGTTTCTTTGTTTGTTTTAGGAAGTTCTTACCTTTGGTGGTTTAAAGGGGTAATCTGTTGGGAAGTGTATGGTTAGGAAAAAAACACCACCCTGATATGGACTTTCATTCTGTTTTTAAATAAAAAGGGGAAAATATTTTTAGTGCATTTAAACTACTGCTTGAGGTCAGTAAGATTTTCATTTTAAAAGGTGATAGCAAAGACATCAATAATGTGACATAAGATTTCTAAACTTTTTATTCAGCAGAGAATCCTTAAAAAATGGTTTCCACAAAAAAATATTAAGCAGTATAAATGTTTTCAACATTACTACTAATAATTGGCATACAAGAATTATTTTTAAAGGCTGCTGAAAATTAAGCTTCACTATCAAAGGAATAAATTACATTTAAAATATTTTAAAATACAAAACAGTTGTTTTAAATTGTAACTAACAGTTGTTTTTACTGTATTTTTTAAATTAAATAAATGCAGTCTTTGCAAGCATAAAAGACTTTTCCCAAAAACACAGTCCATACATTTTACGTCAGTATTATACTCTTCAGTAACATGCTCCTGCAGCAGTGTTTTATTGTACTCACCGGCCCCATGATTGTGGCCTGCCAGTGGAACACTGCAGGAGAGATTGCATGCACAGCATCAGTTTACAGTAAATACATTCAGCCGTAAACACCACACACGCTATATGTAAAGTCTGTGATCTCACCATCATCCCCCACTGGACCTGCAGAGCACTGTGCAGGAGGATCACGTGCCAAATCATTCAGTTCCTACAGGGAAGAGTCAGGATGAGCTTCGTGAAACACAAGCACACAGACAGAACTACTGGAAAGACACAGACTCTCCTTAACGAAGGGTCAATAATGGCGCTTGGCTCTTTTATCACTATGGTGACAGCAAGATGAAACCGGCAGATTGAGCGTGTAGCAGCACGGTGTATTTATAGCTCCAGAGGGGTCATGCGGGAGAAGAGCTGGAACACAACCTGAAGCCCACAGGCATGTCCGTCCGCGCTCCCTACTTTAGGAGCACTACGTTTATTTTTATTTCAACATGTCTGTTGAGTGGGAAGACACCTGGGGGTATTTCATGACAGGGGGGTAGAATCTAGAGCTCTTCCATTGCACAACTACAGACAGGCTTCGCAACTCTCTGACAAGTTTACTTCATAATACGGATACAAAAATACACGGGATCCCAAAGTGAACCTTGCAGCCCCCTAAAGGTCAACTAAAAGAGTAGTAGTAAAAAGGGACCTCGACGTCAAAACGTTTAGGAATTATCACATTAATACGAACTTTAAAAAAATAATTAATTAAAAGACGATTTAAGTTTTTGTTTCGTTTTATTTCATAAGACGGTAAGAATTTACTGCCCACACCACAAGGCAAAGTGCCAATGCTACAGTGAGAATTTTAATCATTGTTATGAATTAAATATCGATGTGAGATTTATCGTGTATTATCTAAACATTTCACACTGCCACCTATGACATCAAGACGGTGTTACGTAAATAATTATTAAGTTAGCTGTCAAAACCATTATTCACACTGGTTGACAACGGCGCGTTAAAATTGTATATTACTACAGACTAATGGAAAATAATAATAATATTAAAAAAACGACTGGTTTGATGTCCTTATAAATAAAAACAAAAAAATCATTCGTCGCCTGTATCAGGAATAAGCATACATAAGCACTACGCCGACACGCTGACGGACGAATAAGATATTTAAAGATACACTGGTTTATAATATGTCTGGCTGATATATTTCTAACTCGATATAGTTTCCCACTTACCTTATTGATTCGTTTAAGCGCCATCTTCCCGCTGGGTGTAACGTTAGTGGCTCCTGAGTAGCGCCCTTTATATCTCGCTCTCTTTCTCAATGTGTGAGCTAACCTGAGAGATACCAGCTGCCTACATAAAAACTAACATTAAAATGCCGGGATGTCAAAGGAAATCTTACATTCAGCGTCTAAAAAAATGATGTGGCAGTCAAACGCGTGAACGCAGACAAGCCCTGACCCTGTCGGTGACTGTAATGCACACTTCTCTTTCAGTTTGTCTGAGCTGACAAGATGTCCGTGATGAGCTTGTTGTGTGCACAAAATTCATCTCGAACTCACTAAAAATACAAATCACACCGCCACCGTGAGCGCTGGAGGACAAAACTAAATAACTAAACAACCACACATTAAAAAAATACGTTTTTACAAAATTCACCTTACAAATAGCCAAGAAGGAGAATTATAAAGAAAAAACAATCATACTATTAAATTATTAATTAATTAAATAATAATAAAAGATAAACATAAAAAAAAATATATTAATACACTATAAAATCTTTTAAACATGTATTCATTATAAAAACTTCCAAAAACAGTTATATTAATTTATGGATTCTTGGATTAGGCTATTATAGAAGTTTCATGACTTTATTATGATTTTATAAAATGAATTAGGCAATTTATTCATCCAGGATTTTAATTAATCAATTAAAATAACTCTGAGGCCCCCTGGCTGAGAAAGCCCCCCTGTCTTATAATTACAACCATATGCTCCATAAAAACAATAAACACGACACTTAAACACAAAACGATTTTTTTATAACCATATTCATGGTATTTAAAGCTAATTCAAGGTACAAAGAAGAGTATTACAATGGTGCATATACACAAGAAATGTGACCCTGGACCACAAAACCAGTCGTAGGTCGCTGGGGTATATTTGTAGCAATAGCCAACAATACAATGTACAGGGTCAAAATTAGCGTTTTTTCTTTTATGCCAAAAATCAGTAAAGATCATGCTCCATGGAGATATTTTGTAAATATCCTATCAAAAATATATCAAAACTTAATTTTTTATTAGTAATATGCATTGCTTAATTTGGACAACTTTAAAGGCAATTTTCTCAATATTGAGATTTTTTTGCACCCTCAGATTCCAGATTTTCAAAGTGTAGTATAAATCTCAATTTAAAAAAAAAAAATGGACTCTTATGAGTGGCTTTGTGGTCCAGGGTCACAAACAGCAAACCAGATTTTAAACACCAGGATACTACTAACTGCTACATACTAGACATTTATAAGTTCACTTAAACAAGACAAAATATGATACGCCGTAAAAAACAACAACAAAGTACTTGTGAATTAAATATATAAATATTAAACCTATTAGCCAGCAATAATGTGTGTTGTTTTAATCATCGTACAGCATTAAGGCAATAGAAGAAACAGCGATCTAGACACAGAACCGTCTCCGAATCACACAGATGAAACGAAATCGGGCAAGAGTGAAACAACTCTTCAATCAGTGTGATTGTATAAACCTTTAATCGTTATTCTCTGCTCTGTTAAACATAGCCTCAACTAACAATGATCTGTTCTTCGCTTCATGCTTTATCTTTTATCCATTCATTCTGGCAGAACTCATCCACAAACCATAATGTATTTGAGAGAATAATCACCATGACTCCTTCATTACAACTACATAATGTCAGTTCAAATAAAAGCACATACAGAAAAGTCAGAGGCACAGATATCAACAATCGCATTACGAATGAATTTCACAAATGTACCATAACCTGTATCTGAAATAACGCAACAGAAAAGTCACAAATGACATCAACAACAAAAAAAGAGAGACAAAAGAAAAGAAAATCACAGAATTAGTAACTGCCAACAGGAATTTGTCTGTAATACATCTATTCTTTCATGTCTTCCTTAGAACTGGACAATCATCATTGAATCATCCGTAACAAATGTCAAGAAGAGATTCTTCGAAATGAATATCATTTGGTAACTATGATCTAATGCTGCGGAGGTGCTGTGGTCGGCTTAGTCCTAGCACAAAATCAGCCGCACCTCTTCTGAGTAAATGATGCACCTGCAGTCTTTTCCAGCATTTCTGTCTCTGTTATTTGTAACCCTCTATTGTCATGGCTTCCTTTCAGCTCTGCTCTGTTTTCTGCCACTGTCAGTCTGTCTTGTTGCCATGGCAGTTTCTCTGATTCACACTTCTCTGGCTGAGCTTCTGTTTCAGTCCGCTTCCCTAAGCTCCTGAGAAGCTACTTCTGGGTCTGCTTCTCCGTGCGATGAGCAGCTGGGTACAGGATTTGCCACACCTTGGGAATCACCATTTGCACCGTAGTGCAAGTGTTGGAGACTGTCCTTGCTACAGTTGCTCCCGGAGTTTGAGTATTTCCTTTCAGACTCATCACAATTCGTCTCTGCAGAGCAATCACTGTCTCCCTGTGATGCCTGCTCTTCCTGCTGACGGGTCTCAGGAGAAGGCTGTTGCTCTGATGGAGGTGGGCTTCGGTGGGTCGGTGGAGCTTCGCCTGCTGCAGCCGTCGGATTAGCCGAGGAGGGTTTGATGGAGGCATGGCACATGGGGCATGTCTCCTGCACATAAAGCCACTTTCTCAGACAGTTGGCATGGAAGAAATGACCACAGTATGTGATCACTGCTGATGTCATATCCTGCAGGTTAGGAAAAAATGGACTTTATCATCATCATGCGAAGTTTAATTCGATTACTTCATTTACACGATTTTAGGAAGAATAATTCAGATGTTTGTTTTTGAAAAAAGTCATTTTTGCTGCATTTACCTCATCAAAAATACAGCTAAAACTGTACTATTATGAAACTGTTTTCTACTTTAATATATTTTAAAACGTGTGATGGCAAAAGCTTAATTTTCATCAGTCATTACTCCAGTCTTCAACGTCCCATGATCCTTCTGAATTGCTGATTTGGTGCCCAATTTTTGATAATTAATTATGGTAACACTTTATTTTAAGGACCAATTCTCACTATTAAAGAGTTGCTAATTAGCATGCATATTACTAGTATAATGACTATTTATTAGTAGTTATAAAGCACATATTAATGCCTTATTCTGCATGACCATATTTTAGATCCCTAACAACTGCTGTACTAACTATTAATAAGCAGCAAATTAGGAAAAACAACTCCTAGTTAATAGTGAATGTGTGTTCCCTAATCTAAAGTGTTACCTTAATTATTAATAATGATTCTTATTTTTCTCAATGCTGAAAACAGTTTGTCCTGCTCATTGTTTTGTGGAAGCAATGCTACATGTTTTTCTGATGAATATAAAATTCAAATGACAGCATTAATTTGAAACAGAAATCTTCTGTAACATAAAAATAAATAAAAGAAAATAGTATAAAATGTCAATTTGATCAATTTAATGTGTCCTTGTGAAATAAAAGTGTTTAGCTCAAAGTGTATCACAGTTTCCCCAGAAATATTAAGCAGCATGTTTTTTAAGCAGCAAATTATCATACTAGAATGATTTCTGAAGGATCATGTGACACTGAAGACTGGAGTAATGGCTGCTGAAAAGTCATCACAGGAATACATTACATTTTAAAATATATTCAAACAGAAAACATTTATTTTAAATTGAAATATTTCACAATGTTACTGTTTTTACTGTATTTTTGATCAGATGAATGCAGTCTTGGTGAGCATAAGAGACTGCTTTCAAAAACCAACTTTTGAATGGTAGTATATACACCCTTTTAAATATGAAAACATTTTCACAACTTCCACTAGCACATTTGAATATGTTGCAAGTCAAGGACAAAACCTGATTCTACTAACTAAGACACGCGGAACACCTGCACTTTGTGCTTGTTCTGACCTGGAAGCAGATGGCACAGACATCATTGTGGTCCTGCAGCTGCTCTGCGCTGGCCCGTGGAAGTACATTGATTTTGCGAGCAGCTTCTTGTCTAAGCAAGAAGCTTTTCCAGCCAGCCTGGGCACGTAGCCACACATTGCAGTAGGAGTGGATGATAATGACCGATGCTCCCATCCAGCTCCACTCTCCCCACAGTGACTCCCACGCCCCATACGCCACAACACACACAGCCACCGCAAACTCCAGCACCCGACACACTCCGTTCACATAATAAACAATCTCATCCAATCCGGGCAGGGCAGCACCGCGCCAGACCTCCACCATGAACAGGCTGTAGATCAGCAGAGTGCCTGTCACCTATAAAAGGGAGCATAGCATGCTGGGATCTCACAGAAAACAAGATGAAACAAATGAGTTCATAAAACAGAGCGTACCTGCAGCGATGTGAGCATACAGCTAGAGACCAAGATCAGCAGCCAGAAATCCATGTTGAAAAACTGAGAGATCTTGTAAGCCATGAATCCCGGAAACAGCAGCAGAAAGCCACACATAGATAAACCACGCAAGTGCTTCCACACACTCCTGTGGAGACGGAAAGAAAAATTTGGAAAAAAAACAAAACAATGTTCAACTCTCAGACTAAACATGTTAACACCCAAAATAACTAGGTAGGTAACTAAATCATTGTCCACATTTAAAATATATATACAGTACAGGTCAAAAGTTTGGAAACATTACTATTTTTAATGTTTTTTAAAGAAGTCTCTTCTGCTCATCAAGCCTGCATTTATTTGATCAAAAATACAGAAAAAACAGTAATATTGTGAAATTTTATTACAACTTAAAATAATAGTTTTCTATTTGAATATACTTAAAAAAAAAAATATTCCTGTGATGCAAAGCTGAGTTTTTAGCATCATTATTCCAGCCTTCAGTGTCACATGTAACATCCAGTCTATCACATGATCATTTAGAAATCATTCTAATATTCTGATTTATTATGAGTGTTGGAAACAGTTCTGCTGTCTAATATATTTGATGAATAAAAGGTTAAAAAGAACTGCATTTATTCAAAATAAAAATATATATTCTAATAATATATTTTCTTTACTATAAATTTATCAATTTAACACATTCTTGCTGAATAAAAGTATTGATTTTATTTAAAAAAAAGAAAGAAAAAAAATTACTGACCCCAAATTACTGTATATATATGTTATTACAAAATATTTATATTTTAAAAACTTAGCTTCTTTTTTTTTTTTTTTTTTTACTTTTTATTCATCAAAGTATCCTAAAAAAGTATCACATGTTCTGAAAAAATATTAAGCAGCAGAACTGTTTCCAACTTTGATAATGAATCATCATATTAGAACGATTTCTAAAGGATCATGTGATAATGATCCTAAAAATTCAGCTTTGCATCACAGAAATAAATGATAATTTAAAGTATAATAAATTTAAAAACAATTATTTTAAGTTGTAATAATATATCACAATATTACATTTTTTTTTCTGTATTTTTGATCAAATAAATTCAGGCTTGATAAGCAGAAGAAACTTCTTTCAAAAACATTAAAAATAGTAAGTATATATGTTTTTGCATTATAATTACAATTTGAAAAGAAAAGTATTATATATATATATATATATATATATATATATATATATATATATATATATATATATATATATATATATATATATGCATAAAATTAAGTCAGAACTACTTATTTGGATAATTCAGTGAATTAAACAGATGAATTGAACAGCGAATTCAGTTTTTTTATTTATTTATTTATTTGGAATTTGGAATAAGACTTGGAATAAGTCTAGCAAAAACAGCTGTTTCAACAAAAGCAGGTGTTGTAACAAAACAATGAAAGCCAACAGAACAAACATATTTCACAAACACATTTCCGTAGTATAGCGCAACATTTTTTGCATGTATCACTAGGTATATACACTGTCATGCCTCCAATCCGTCATTAATACTGTCATTTGTTCAGGTTGTAAATAAATGGAATCGCATACCTGTTTCTACTAGCTCCGAGCCCCAACACAACAGGCTCTGTGATCTCACTCATGCTTTGTAGAGTAGATGTGAGAACGATGAAGAGGATAATAAAGAGCAGAAAGCAGCGCTGTAGAGCTGCCATGTCCAACAACCCAGTCTGCAGGGCCAACAGCAGCAGAGTCACTCCCTCTGTCACACCACTACAATATATAAAACATAAACGCTTGAACTGAACAAACACATGCACACAGTGAGTATACATCATCTTCTCTTACCTGTGCATGACATTATGGTTCTGGAGAGCACTGAATCCTCCAAGGTAGAACTTACAGAGACTCAGAAGTCCCAGAGCCAAATAAGACACCACAAACGTTAAGCCAAGCAGGGAGTATGGGCTAGCACAGCATTCAGAAACACTGAAAAACACACGCACATTAGATTCAATTCACATCTCATATGGTCATTCGATGAGATTGAATACCCTGCCGTTCACCTGGTGAGGAGGTAGAGTAGCGGACCCTGTTGGACGGCAGTGATAGTGCCATAATTGGTAACAAGTTGCACTCCGAACAGCACGAACCAGAAAACACTAAACAATACAGGCACAGCAAAGCAATGCCAGAGGGACACTCCGACTGCCATCAGTCTGTACAACTCAGTCACCTACAGAAACAACAGAGATTTAGAAAACTGAGACGACGTGTGCAAGAGATTCAAGTGTGTCAGTATGTGTTTGTGTTTCACCTCTATTGCCATTATCTCTCTGTAAGCAGCTCTGACCAGTCTGTATGGCACAAAGAGGTTGGCGAGGAGGAAGACGGCCACCTCGGCCCCTGTGATCATCATGGACACGGAGGAGAGTGTGAGGAGCCAGTCCAGAGGGACAGACACCACACGCGCCAGAAGAGGGAGCAAGTGCGCTGAGAATAGCCACACGTGTTGAGTCCGCATGAGGAACGCACACAGTGTACTGACTATTATCTGACCTGCAAGTGATCACACACACACACATTATAAAACAGAGTCATAATCAGTACTGACATGCACAAATATGTCAAAGGTGATTGCGCCATTGCACAAACCCTACAAAAAATTCCATGACAGACAACACGCTTTTTCTTGCACACTTTCTGACGGGCTTAAGTTATAATTTTATGGAAAGGTAGTACTCTTTTCAAGCACACTTTCCAATTTATACATAACATTTTAATTGCTAATCAAGTTCTTTATGTGGGAAGCAGATGATGTCACATGATCCTTCAGGAATCAGTGTAAGATGCTGATTTATAAAGAATGCTGGAAACCGTTGTGCTGCTTAATATTTTTGGGACCTGTGATACTTTCTGTTGGCTGTGATTCTTTGATAAATAAAAAAAAGTTAAAAAGAACAGTGTTTATTTAAAATACTTCACAGGAATAAATTCTATTTTAAAGTATATTAAAATCGAAAACTGTTATTTTAAATTGCAATAATATTTCATCAAATTTGTTTTTTTTCTCTGTATTTTTTAAAATATTTTATTTTAAATATTTTACATAATATTAACCTAAAAGAGTACAAAGGAAACCAAACAATACAACAATAACAACCCCAACAAAACAATACAAAAAGCAAAAAAACAACAGAAAACAACAGCAACAGCAAGTGGGGAACGTCTAACATAATCAAAGCATAATCTTAAGGTTTAATTTGGTTATTAGAGTAAATTCAGTTATTACAGTGAGAACAATAGTAATTCAGCTGAGGAAATCCACAAAGGGTTGCCAGACAGTTTGAAATTGAAAAAGAGATTTGGGCCCCAAGGGACGTATCCTCTCCAGTTGTATGACATGAAACAATTCACTTTTTTTTATCAAATACACTCAGTACTTTATAAAAAAAAGAAACAACTTCTTTAAAAAAAAAACATTACAAATCTTACTGATTTTGATTGTGAATATGAATGGGAATATACTTCAGAGATATTTTATTCATAAGAATTTGTAGGGGTGCCAATAATTGTGTCCAACGTTTATTTGAGAAAAACATTTATTTCATAATGATATTTCCCCTCCATTTTAAATTCTTATTATCCAATGAAAGGTTAGATTTTTGTGAAATTTTCAAATAAAAGAGCAAAAGGATTAACAATGCAGATGAATTTTCACAGCCTCCTTTGATCATATTTACCAAGGGTGCCCATATTTTTGCCCATGCCTGTATTTGTATATATATATATATATATATATATATATATATATATATATATATATATATATATATATATATATATATATATATATAGAGAGAGAGAGAGAGAGAGAGAGAGAGAGAGAGATTTTTTTTTTTTTTTTAGTTCTCTTTACAAAAATGGTTACATAGCTTCACAAAATAAAGTAAAGGTATTTAGGCACTGACACATTAAAAATTAAAAAAATATATATTTATAAAGTTGTAGAAATTGTGCCACTTATTAAATATTACATATAGCACAAATCACTTTCACAAAATAAACCTTGTTAGATCTTGATTGTCAGGCTTTGTGGAATATGTTCAGCAAAAAGCTATTAAGCTAATATGTTTGCCAAAAACTTAACAGCTTTAAGGTCCAAGTACTTTTTGTTATTACTATCAGGGTTGTGATACTTGTAACTTACTGGTGAGTGCAGTCACAAAACGGTTCAATGCCGGAGAGTCCAGAAAGAGAGCACCATCATATCCATACTGGGCTTCATCTCTCACATAATCTCTGTTAAAACAACAAAACCTTTTGAAAAACCTACCAACAAACCACTCACTTTATCCACATATTTCAAACAATTTGTAATGAGCCAAATCACACTGTGATTTTCACCTGGCAATCTGATGACCCATGTAAAGAAGCAGGGTGCACAGAACATGCAGGTAGAGCTGGATAATATGTCCAAGAGGCAACAGCAGCACCACGGTGCTCACTATGTGACCTGCAGGACACACCAACCTCACATTTATAATATTTAGCCAACACTACAATATAATGACTCATGATGATCACATAATATTTACCCAAATAATATATGTTCCAGATGACATATTTGTACTTGAAGAGCATGTCCTCGGTCCTCGCTTTGAGATGATCCGTGAAGCTGTCAATGTCACATTTATACAGCATGTCCAACACCAAGATGCTGGGCACCCTGAGGACAACATTAGCCACCTCCTCTAGTCGGGGCATCTTAACACAGACACAATAACCACCTGCACCATGAAGGAAGGCTGACATTTGTCATAATATCATGCTCCTGTAGTGGCGGTCCTCTTGAAAACGAAAGGACGTTGTTCGGTGTGGCTAATCAGCAGATCCAATTTGAAAACTGTGGGAAGAGAAACAATGACAGATCTTTGTTTTTTAAAACATCAAGATGCCTTTCTGATCGCTCGCAAGATACAGCAGTCCTTCCGGCTTGTTTTCTGTCGTTTATCAAAAAGGTTTAAAGCTTGATTCTAAAACTAAGACGTCTTAAACCAGTCTAAGATGGTCACTCGGCCTGCTCGGGCTGGTTTTAAATGGATTTTGGGAACTTTTCGGTTTAAGACAGACTGGGAGACCATGTAACGTTAGAGCAGCGTAGCAGACTGAAAGACCACCATAAACCAGCCAAGACAAGCAAACTATCTTAACATACAGAGTAATTTAATCGTGATTTATAGGTACCTGATGGGAAGATAACACGGTCTGTCGTCTTTTTCATCTCAGTGTATTTTTAAAGACCACCTCCAGTCTGTGTCTGCAGCATCATAGCAGCTCGCGCGTTATTCATCTCAAAACAAAAGCGCCTCAGCACAATTCATCCTCGAAAAATGCACAATTTCCACACCTGTCACGACCGCACACAGTTTAGAAACTACCGTCAGCTGCAAACACACTTCCCGTCCTCCCCATTTTCTTCTGTAGTGTTTTTTTTTTTTTTTTTTTTTTTTTTTTTTTGAATGGCGGCTCGCAAACTAAACCAGCACATTACCGCCTCCTACTGTTCACAGCACTGCCGCCCTCCAGAGACTTCCCTCAGATCTGAAGCGCTTCCGCTTCGTCTGCCTCCACTTTGAGAACATAGTTTAGAATAGAAAAAAACTATATTATAACCACAGTATATAAAATCCACAATTATATAGATTCTTTATTCTCCATTTGTCATATTCTAATATGTTTACATCTCGTAACTAACTTGTGGCGTTTCTTTCTGTTCTTTTAATTCAATTGTATTTTAATTATTTTATTTTTAGACTGCTTAGTGTTAATTGTTGCTGTCCCTAGACCTATGTAACTCAAAGAGATAAATAAACGATCCTTTGAAAACCTCCTCATTACTGACTCAACCATTCATTTCTCAGACCGTCATCACACTCTTGACAGTTTTCAAATTGTTACTGCTTTCATAATCATAGTTTTTTTCTCTGTATATTTTTTAAATAGAACATGTGGCCTAGGTGTGACCAGTTCGGGTGAGAATACTCCTCTCCTCTTCTCCACTATGTTGAATTTATGATCAGTATTGTTATAGTTTTATGAATAAACATGCAGTCACAAAAAGCTAATACCATCACTGTTTCCTTTTAACATTTTGAAGGTCTAACATACCATCCATTCTGGCCTTCATACACTTAATTGCTTAAAAAAATTGAATAGATACACTGTGACTCATTTCTTTATTTGTGTACATTGTTTAAAGACGGAAACTGCCACTTAATTTCGAAATACACATATTGATAAATAGAGGACTGTAAAGATATTTTAGTGAAACTAGGCCTTCATTGCATCTATTCTGTGTTTGTATTTTATGTTTTATTTCTTTATGTACCTATTCATTCATGTTCAGTGTAAATTATAATTAATCAATGTATTCAGGCAATAACTTTTTTATAGCACTGTCATTTTATGCTACAATTTTCCATGTCAATAAAAAATTAAATGTATTTGGCATGACTTTCTGACAGTCCTTTTAGGTTAAAGCCTAATAGAGACTAAGTTAAAGGTCACGTAGAGGGTTAAAAAGCACAATATTAATAATAAATAATATAAAAACTAATCTTTATGGAAAAAACATACTTTAAAAGGTTATGTATGACACCATTAAGATTCTATACACATGGTTCTTTTTGGAACCTAAAGGGTTTTGTTTAGCAGACACACACAAAAAAAGGACTTAGAACTTTAGAACTTCTTTTTTGTACTTATTTCTTTTCTTATGGTCTAAACCTTCATTTATCCACTTTATGAATTTTTTAAAGTTATTTTTTAATCTCTGATCTGTACGTGATCAGCAAATATCAACTGCGCAACTGTACTTGGTTTGCCAAACTCTCTGCTTCCTCATTCCTCTCCCTTCACATCAAACATAAAACAATACATTTCATTACATCTACATTTCCTCAGTGTAACATATGTATAAACTTACATAAGCCTATTTGGGAATTTTCAACACTTGCTTATTTGTTTCTGACTGTATATGGCAGAACTGGAGTCTGCGCCTACAATTTTCGGCCGTAACCTTTCATTTCACTGTACGGCCTGCATTTTTTTTTTAAGCGAAGGAATCTTCTTAGGAAACTAGTTTTAGTCAGACTTCCAAGGCACCGTAGCGTCATGATCTAGATGGATTCATGTGAACTTTAGTCATATCTAAGCAAATATTGAATAACGCTAGAAAAGAAATCCTACATTAAAAGAAAAAAAAACTATAAAATGAATTAATTTGTTTTTAATCACTCCTCTATATGTAAGTATTAATTTACATCTTTTAATTGACATATGTTTTGTAAAGTCATCTAAATATTTCCACTGTTCTTCTATTTAGTTTTATTAATTTTAACAGTCTTCTTTTGAAATTAAGATACTGACAAGAATCCAGTATGCTGAGATTAAGACAAGAATTTCTGTGTATTTGAAAAATTGTCAAAAATGATCACAATTAACATATTAACAATTAAGATAAAATATCAGCTAGGTAAATAAAGTAAACTGACATATTTAGCAACAAATCTTGTTGCTAAGAATTGCTTAGAACAGCTGTTGCTAAGAATAGCATTTTAACAACTCATGAATGGATTTTTAACGGGGATAGTTTATGAGTTCTTCTATGGCCTGACAACTGTAAGTTTAAAAAAGATAGCAATAACTAGAACTTCCGCCACTGTGTTAACCTTACTGATTTTGCACAAGCAGTTTACAGGAAATAAAGGCAAGGTCCACTTCTGCTAATTTCAGCAAACATTGCTTTCTTCTTAGTCATGCATCTCAACTGTGACACTGGTTTTTGGGAAGGCATCATCACGCCAGAGACTGTACATGGAGGAGGAAAATACATCAAACACTGACCTCGGATAGCCCTCACCTAAAGGAGAACACACACACTGAGCGTTTGAGAATGGTAACTATTAAAATATGTTGCAGGTAAAAAGCAGTGGGTGCTGTAAAGGTCTGAGTCTCTGTGAGCAAGGGGGAGAGGAAATGGGCTCAGTGACCTTTGCAGCCAATTTCCCCTGTGTTCAAACAGCAGCATGAAAGCCAGGTCTGTTTCTGAAGTCTGTGCAAAATGTCAATTGCAACTTATCCCACCAGCAGATGGATATGCTCTGAAAGTAGATTCCCTTATTGTGGCCGTTAGCTTTTAAGTCATTGCACATGGATGGTTTGACCCTATCCTCACTCCTTCTTAGTATGCGTCCTTTTTTAGCAACAACCTACAAATTATTTAGAGATTTCAAAATGACTTTATAAATAAGCTGGTTTCGTTTTTACATCATCTTCCATCCTGGCATATATTTTATAGAAAATAATACTGAATATTTTCCATGTCATCATTTGGAGCAGTACAAAAACACAGTTGTTTTTGTTCATATTGTGGTGGGGTAAATGTACACTGGAAAAAAAAAGTGCTTCGTGGGTTAACATCTAAATTAACTGATTATGTTCATCAAAGATAGCACATTGTTATAATAATTAAACAAATCTAAATTTAAGAGTTGGATCAGGTAGACATATCTCCTAGAAAGAATAATTCATCCCAAAATTAAAATTCAGTCATCATTTACTCACCCTCGTGTCATGTATGACTATACTTTCAAAATATCTTCTAGACATATTTTTTTGACTATATAATTAATATCAATGGTTCCAGAATAACACTGGAGCCCATATTGTATGAACTGGGAGAATAACACTTCTCTTGCATTCCACTGATGGAAGTAAGTTTGTAACAACACGACGGTAAGTAGGTTAAATAATCACAGAATTTTTGTTTTTGGATGAACTAACCATTTAAGGTAACAACCACAGGTTATCGTATGCCAAAAGTTCTCATTTCACGATAAATAAACTATTTCTTCCAACTGATCTGATGTTTCCTTTACATACACAATGAAAATAATGAAAAACAACCATCACATCCACACAAGCAGGCAGCTTAAACACTGAACCATCAATGAAACTATGTAGTTCATAAAGGAGGGTGTAAAATGTTCAGTGACTTCATTTTACAGTAAGCGATAGATGGAAGTAGTGTGGGGAGTGGAACAACTGTATTCATGGTTTTAACACCACACCTCATTATGATGCAATATACATGTATCAGTCAGCAGAAAATTCCAATTGACAAGTTTTTAACTATTTTTGTCAGAGACTACAGCACATGTAAACATGACATTGCAAATGTAGGTTTCACATGTGCCATTTCCATTTCCTTTATAACACGGCAGTGTCGTTACTGCCGGTCTCTGCTAAGTCACTGCTCTGGTCATGAAACTGCTCTTTTGCAATAAGGGGAATTCCTGGTTCCCTCTCTGACAAGCCTTTTTTTCTCTCTCCGTCTCCCTTTTTTCCTTTTTTGTTTTATGGGAATTGAGGGCTGAACCAGTGTGAGATGTTTTTCCTCAGAAGCGCTTTGTATTGATTCATTATGAGGGGGAGGGAGACTCCCTCCCACTGCTTCCTTCTTACTGGGAAGTGATTGCAGGCTTACGGTACTGAAAGAGCATGAGGGAGTGAGTGAGTGAGTGAGTGTAAGAGGGAGATAAAAACAGAAAGAGAGAGCTAGAGAGAGAGAGAGAGAGATATTTAAGCTGAGAGAAAAGAGAAGTCATATTCAGAGGTCACAAGAACAGCGCTCATCTCTGGCTTTACATGTGAGTTACTGGAGACTCTAATGGCAAATAAGGATTGTGGATTTTAAAGCAATGGCTTGATCCATGATAGTCAGAAACGCACAGGAACGAAAGATATGAAGTTGATCCTGACAAGCGGGGATAATCGTGCCTCTCTCCTTATCAGATAAGTTCTGGATGTTCAGTATGACATGTGTTTTGGGAGAAAAAATGTTTGAACTTGTAAAATCAATTATGAGAGATGTGTGGTGGGTAAAAATTATATCTTGCTGTATCTATAAAATATCATTATTGTGTTTTCATGAGATTTCTAATGTCTGAACTGTGAGCTTATACAAATGTAGTTTTTATATCAATTCAAAATGTGGTGCGTTGTTCATCAGAGCATTGTAAATAAATAGATAAATAATAATAGTATCTATTTCTGGGACTTCAGATTGGCTTTCCAACTGTGCACCCATCAGGGCAGTTTGACTGGTTCATTGGCGTTTATTGGGAAGAGACAGTTTCCTGAAAGTCCTCAGGTGTGGCAGGTTCTCAGTTAAGGACATAAAGTTCAATGCTTTTTCGCTGCAGTTAAGTAATGATCAAACATTAAACAAATATGTGATGGCGATAACATTGAGACAAAAAAATGTGAGGTGAATTACGTCACTAACCCTGTGGCCTTCGCAGAGATACACCTATGACTTTATCAGTTGTGTTTCTCTCGTTCAAGGAAAACAACAACAGCAAAAGTGTATCAAAAGTCTTGAACTCTGTAACGGCCAAATGAACAGCTTATTTTTTAAGCTTTGAGAAGTTTTCAGCTTTGGGTTACTGAATGGACACTGAAGCAACATAGATATAACAATTTTAAAACACACCACGGACAACAGCATATCTGTATTATTACGAAATGAGTGTGATTTTTAAAAATTTGTGTTATGTAAATGCTGACAAAGTTTGTCTTGAGCACTTAAGCCCTGAGAACTGAATTCCATAGATGGTGTTCATAAAGAGTTCATCTATGGGCTCAGTTCTTCTGGCATTGTGTTCAGTGTCTTCTAAACAAATTTACCATTTCCATTCATAAAATGTACACTGAATTGAATTTATATATATATATAAAATTATTTACAACTCTTAAAATTATATTATTAAAAGTATATTTGTGTGTGTTTATATACAATAAGTTACAAGTTATACAAGTTACTTCATGTTATGTTACAGTGCCTTTACTTTACATTTGATATATTTTATGATATGTATGTTTTATGGGCTGTGCTCTCCAATAAATATTCACTGATTTTTTTCAAAGTATCTTCTGTGGCTGTTTTTAATTTATTTATAAACATTTTTTATGATTCAGTGCATATTATGTCAAATGCACACTTTCATTTATCTGACACTGTGGGTGTGCTTATCAAATGACCAAAGTCTCTCCACTACTTCTGTGTCGTTTTTCGAGTACAGGGCACTTATAAGTAACATAGGTCAGATGGTTAGCAGTGCCTTTTAGAGGGTATATGACGTGGATTCATCTTACTTGTATTTCTGTGGGTTGGATATAAATGTATTGGCAGATAACATGGCCAGATTTTCAGTAAAGCCAGTGGTGATCTGACGTTATGCAAATGATGCACTGACTCCCACGCTATAACCGCAGGCATGTCTTATCTCTTATTCCCAGCAAATGACTCAGGATCGATTCTTTGGAAATCTGGAGTAATGGAAACCCTCACAAGACAACTGTTCATGACCAGTATGAATATCATAATGATCTGGTCAACATTCATTCAATACAGAGACAATAAGAATGGTAGTGGCCATCTGAACACAGTTTGAGGTGTCTATATATCTATGATCTTTTTATGCATTACGATCACTCAAAAACTGGTATTTTGTGTAGTGCGTGCTCTTTTCACCATTGGTTTGCTGAAGTGTTACTTGCTTTTGCAATTATATATATATTTTGACTGCAGTTGTAATTTTCAAAATTTATAAGTTTAAGCTATGAATTATTGTTAGCTGAAGATTAAATTAATGAATATTTTTCCCAGCTGACGATAACAAATATATTGTGATAAAATGTTGCTTTTTCCACATATCCAAAAGAAATACATTATTTTTGAATGAGTATCAAGGACACTTTAAAGATGTGAATATAATTACTGTGTGTGTGTGTGTGTGTGTGTGTGTGTGTGTGTGTGTGTGTGTGTGTGTGTGTGTGTGTGTGTGTGTTTTACTGAAAAAAAAAATTGCGGGATTTACTTTTACTTTTTACTTAGAAATTGCTAGTAGATTTCATAAATAATTACAAAGAAATACAAAGTAACACAAACGTAGTAAAAAGTAGTAGTAGAACCACAATAGTAATTTATTCAGTAATCTTTGTTTTATTTACCACTTAAAAAATAAGTTTTAAAAATTTGTAAATATGAATAATTGTAGTGTGTCGAAGTTTTTGTTTAATTGTGGGTAAACAAAAACTATCAACACTGTCAGAATGTGATGCATCCATTTACATACAAATCATTTTACATTATATACTGTATAATAACGCTGGTATTATAAAATGAGATTTATGTAATGGAGTGGAATTTGTAAATATCTTTCTATATTACACTGTAAAAAGATTTTTCTCGATTCAAAATAAAACATTATTTAAGTACATTTCACAAGAAAAAAACGATTTCAGTTTTTCTACTTTAAAATTTCACGTTTTAATTTAACGTAGTACTTGCCATTTCTTTTAAATTATTTGTTTTTATAGCAATTCCTTTGTTTTTTCTAGCACTTTCCAAGTGAAAATTCACCAATTTTTAATTTTTTTGTGTGTGTACATCAATATTATCATATTTTAACTTCATTAATTGTTATTTACACATTAGATTTGTCTTATATACTCTCTAATCACTCTTTTTTATATATATCTCAACTGACAGTGACAGCGCTAAAGCAATCTAGTCATATTGTTTTTTGTCTTCTTTTATTTCACTCACACTATGCCCCTCTGGAAGACTTGTCTCCTTTTGCAGCACCTTCCTTTCTATATATTCCTGTTGTTCCCTCACACTAAAAACTCCCCGTTCTGACAGCTGATCCTCACAGATTACCTGCTGGGGTAAGTGGCATACACCCACCTCAGATCCTCTTTCATAAAGTCTGGAAGCTCTTAGTTCACGCCGAACACTCTCTGGAGTTTCCCCAAGCGCAGCTCCCCTCTGAACCCTTCCGGCCATGCTTCACTGGGCATCTCATGGTGACTGAATCCTGGGGCTTGTTTTGGAGCAACATTTGGCAGAGGAAGCACTCTTGATTGATGGTACCAAATCGGACTAAAAGAAACTTTTTGGTTTGGTCCATAGAAATGGTGGTACTCTATATGCTCAGCTGTGTCTTGATATCTCTGGATGCTCTGTGTGTGTGTGTGTGTGTGTGTGTGTAAAGGGTCACTGGTCTCAGCATATGACTGTAAACCTTCAAGAAGTGACTGTGAGTCATCCAGTCAGAGAACCAGTGAGGAGCCAAAGTGTACATGGAAAATCTTGGATGAAAAGTTTGGATAAAATATGCTGATTATATAACTGCATGGATTGAATAAATCAATAAACCCCACAAGCAGATCAATTCAGGGTATTGTCTGAATAAAAGAACACAATTTTAAAACACAATCAAACTAAATACACACAGAAAAACATAACTGGAGTATTAGCAAGAACCCAGTGTGATTATGTAATTCAGGAAGACACAATTACACAACAACAAAGATGTACATCAACAGCAAATATTTAAACAGTGTAACCTAAAAATCTCAAATAAAACTGTGTAATGTACATATACAGTTCTACAGAAAGTCATAGCAACATGTGTACATTTCAGCAACTCTGTTTAGATTTTTTTTTACAACATGAATTGAGGCATATTTTTCATATAATTAAGAACTTAATTGAAAGTGAAACAATGAAAATCAAGTAATTGCCTACCTATTTTTTTTTTCTAATATAATTTTGGGCATAAGCATGATGTAGAAAGACAAAATATACTAAATAAAACTCTGGCAAAACACTATACCAGATGGATGCTGCCAAGATAACTATATGTAGTGTCAACATAAGGATACATTGTTAAAGAATATAACAGTAAAACAGAATAATAATAAAAAAAAGATTTTAACATCAGCGATGACTAATAAACCATATGAGGCTATCAGTTGACCTCTCTGACTGCTGTAGGTGTTTCATTTGTGTAAGTGAAGTGTTACATCACTTTCCAGAACTTATGACTTATGATCTATTCTTCGAATAAACCGAGGACAAGATATAAATCTAAAAACAAAGAATATTCATAAAACAAGAATGAGATATAATTCATCCGGTTAATTATCATGTTTTCATCTTATATTAGCTTTCATTATTGTATAACATAAGGTCCAGGCCCATGTGCATGTCCAGCAGGTGGCACTAAACCTTTTAATAGAGTCACAGATTTCGGCTTAAAATGAAATAGATTTTAGAACAAATAGATAAACTACTGAAATCTCTGGCATGTGAAAAAAAAAATAATTTAAGTATCATATTAGCAGTAAATGATTGATACAGTATAAAAAAGAATACCAAAACTCTAATAAAAAAGCCTTAAAAACATCCAATCTTACGAAAAGAAATTCATAAATAAGTTGTAACTTTTATGATTGTTAAATGATTGTATAACTGTATGACTGTATAAAATGTAATTATTTATTTTACTTTCCTTTTTTAATTAACTAATACATTTATTTTTACTTGTTTAATTACCTTTTACTGTTTACACCCCCCCCCCACCCATATGTTCTTGTTCAAATGTTTATCTGTTTTCTTCTGATATTGTTAATAAAAATAATAATAATAATAAAAACAAAACAATTATTGTGTCTATGGAAGTGTTTGGAATGTTAACAGAAACTATTGAAATGTATTGAATTGGAAGACATACTACATTATAAATTAGTCAGTTTCTTCTCTAAATGGCGCAAAAGTAAGAAATACGTTTATGTGAATGGCATATCGGACACTGAGCCCCACCTCCACATGAATCAACAAGCTAACAAATTCATTGATGACAATACATTCGTCCAATCGCATCGCGGCTCTCATGTCGTGTCTTTCTAACCCCTGTTCTGATTGGGTGGATCAAGTGTCAATCAAAGCGTTAGCTACGTCCCCTTTCTAAACGTAAAACCACAGAGGAAAAACTGCAACGGGGCTAAACATAGGGGGAAAGTGTTACAAATCGTTTTTACAATATCAGTGATTTAATCGGCTTTTTTAATCGTACGTTTTAAAGAAGACCCTTTTTCCCTGCTTTTCGACATCTTTTTTTCTCTGTTTGGTGCGGCCGTGTGGGGATGGATGAGATGCGGCCTAGCAGCGGAGCAGCAGCGCACCTCGGCCTCGCCTCGATCTTTCCCCCGGGATTGCAGGCCATTTATGGGGAATGCAGGCGTCTGTATCCCGATCAGGCGAACCCGCTGCAAGTCACAGCCATTGTGAAGTATTGGTGAGACGTCTGAAGCATTCCTGTGTAATGTTGTTGCTTGACACGCACACATAAAACAACTTAAGTAAAACTGGATTTTATTCAAATAACTATTTCAGAACTTAGTTTGTACTATTAAAACACTGAGTGGTAATCAAAGATAAAAATACAATTTCAGCCAGCAGAAGCATTATTAATTGGCAAATAACACATTTTCAAGTGTACTTTTCCATCAGTGACTCACTTTTTCCTCCCAAAATCCTCTTTTTTTTCAGGTTAGGGGGTCCAGATCCTCTGGACTACATTAGTATGTACAGAAACGTGGGATGTCCCGGACAAGATGTACCAGAACACTGGCACTATGTCAGCCTGGGTCTGAGTGACTTGTATGGGGACAACAGAGTTCATGAGTAAGAATGACAGATTGTAAGATACAAGTTTCATTACATGACGATGTTGTTACAGCAGTAACCAGCTAGTTTACTTCAACTTGTATTCATATTTACATGATGTAGTCAAGTTTCAGCATTTGACGTTAGTTGTGTGTATGTGAAGAGTTGTGTTGATGTAGGTCGGCAGGGATTGAATTTCAGCTGTACTCTGCTTCTTTATAGATTCACAGGTCAAGAGGGCCCAAGTGGTTTTGGTTTTGAGCTCACATTTCGCCTGAAGAGAGAAGCAGGAGAGACGGCACCCCCTACCTGGCCAGCTGAGCTCATGCAAGGCCTGGCTAGATACGTGTTTCAATCAGGTACTGTACCTGCATGCACTCTTTAGGGGTAGGAGTTTTATAATTCCTGGAAGCATTCCTTTTTGTAATTTCAAAACAATGTAGCAGCTGTTTTTTCAGCTTTAACAGATTTAAAGTCATATGGTGTAAATGGTAAAAATGTAGTTTTTCATGATCATTATTTCTCAGCCTGATAGTTTGAACCATTTATGCTTTTCATCTACACTTATATACTAGAGATTACACTTGTATATTAGAAATATATTGATATATTAGAATTGTCAAAATTAAAATGATACTTAATTTCAATATTAAATATCTCATGAAAGTATGCAACCTCACAGACAAATCATTTGCTGTGCGACAGAAAACACATTCTGTAGCGGCGATCACATTTCGTGGCACAGTCCGTTGGACAACAGCGAGTCTAGGATCCAGCATATGCTACTCACAGAGGACCCTCAGATGCAGCCCGTGCAGACCCCCTTTGGTCACATCAGCTTCCTTCAGGTCAGGCACAACAAGCCAGCAGTTTCCAAAAAAGTTGTTGACTGTAGGCTAATATAAAATCACCTTTATTTTGTTTTCTTATTTGGTTCTTTAGCGTTTGTGATCGGTTTTGGACATGTTTATATAGACATTTATGTTCAGCTGAGCCCTACTCTATATTTGAAATAACCTTGAGACATTACGTTTATTAACCTTGTCCTCTTATGCATGTGTCTCCTTGTGATTGGTGTAAATTAAGTTTTTCCTTCTGTGCTCATCAGATTGTGGGTGTTTGCACAGAGGAGCTGCAGGCAGCGCAGCAGTGGAACGGTCAAGGCATTCTGGACCTGCTGAGAGGAGTGCACATGTGAGTAATCCCACTGCCAGCCATGAGACCGGCCAAGGACATGCTCCTGCTCAACTGGTGGGAAAACTACGTTAAAGAAACTGCAGGACTGATTTAACCAGCTGAGAAACTACATTAATGCGCTTGATATATTACTTTGTCTCTGTGGCATTTATGGAGGGGTGAAGTTATAAGTTTGTGTTACTGTAAGCAAATGTAAGAATATGTGTGTAATGTTTCTTTTCCACTAAGTGGGCCAGGAGCTTTCATTTGCTCTGAGATGCTTTGTGCTGTTTTTGTTTTTCATTAATGCCGAATTGGGTTTTGTTTGCAGTGCTGGGGGTCCATGGTTAATCACTGACATGAGAAGAGGGGAAACTATATTTGAAATTGATCCACACTTGCAAGTAAGGCTTTCTGAAGTTTGCATGTTGTTGAAAGGAACAGATCCTCCACATGAAAATGCTCGTAGTATTTACTCTGATATTGTTGCTAAATGGCTTGTTGTTATTTTTTTGTGTGGAACACAAATTTTGAAAAATGTACATGTTCCTCTTTACCATATGACAACTGTTCATGGTTATTTGCTCAAACTGTTCTTTTAAAGATGATTTTAAATTATATTTTGGTCTGTTCCTCACAAAAAAATGTAACTTTAGTATTTCAGTAAAATTATCATTATTGGTTGATATTATATATACATCAGTCGATATTGAGTATTATGCTACTATGAGGTTGGTAAAAATGTTATTGTTTTGGAAAGAAGTGACATAAATACAGTAAAATAACAGTAGATTATTTTACATGTAAACAGTGCATTTTATTCCAAAACAGAATTTTCAGCATCATCTTTACTCCAGTCCTCAGTGTCACATGATCCTTCAGAAATAATTCTAATATGCTGATTTGGTTCTCAAGAAACATCTTTATTGGATGTATTCTAATAAGTATAATTTTTTTTGCACAGACATTTTCACTTAAAGTTATCTTTTTGAAACACTTATTTTATAACACTGTTAAATGTAATCTTTAGCAGGTCTCAAAATGAATATCCATTATCGTACTGTACATGCCATTGTGTAGTGATGCCTAAATCTGCTTTTTTTAATGTTACTGTTTTTGGTGTTTTATATATTTAGAGAAAACAGTTTAGAATTTTAATATCAGTCATTGGTTATTAACCACATAACAATAATTGTTTGCTTATCTGTATCAGCCAGAAATATGTGTTTCTTTGAATTATTCCTTTAAATTTAGGTCCTTGTTAACTGTGTTAAGATACTTATGTGTATCTAAGCTAAACTTGTCATTTCCTATGCATATTTATTCCCCACTCTATTTTTTTAAACACGTTCAAGTAATGAATGATAATCATTTCTGGCGATTAAGGTCATCTGTTATAGCACATGCTGTGATGCTTCAGGAGTGATGGGAAAAGATGGAGTGTAATTAAGTCTGTGGCTGTTAAACGCAACACCTCCACCTGCTGTTAGTCCTCTGCCCCCTCGATCTCTGCGCTAAAACGGACACATGTCCAGCCATGCTGATCTCCTGCTGATTAGTGCGTGTGTTGATTGCTCATCCCAAGCAGGATCGAGTGGATAAGGGCATAGAGACGGACGGCTCTAACCTGAGCGGGGTCAGTGCCAAGTGTGCCTGGGATGACTTGAGCCGACCTCCCGAGGATGAGGACGACAGCAGGAGCATTTGCATTGGGTCACAGCCACGCAGGCTGTCCGACAAAGGTGAGGGGTGCTAAGGACAAGCGCAGCCTGATTTAAAAACAAGACATCGAACTCTGTATGCTTCAAAGATTTTGTATTGGTTCAAATTACTGTCGCATTGTCATGAGTATTTGTGTATTGTTCATACAGACACTGAACAGATTAGAGAAGCCCTGAGGAAAGGACTGGAGATTAACAGCAAGTCTGTCCTGCCTCCCATCAGCAGTCAGAGGCACAGTCACGACCGGCCACAGTAAGTCCTGCCCTTTCATGACAATCAGAGCTTCTGGACTGCGTGATTATACTGGTCAAGCGGAAGTATGGTTTACCCACTGCTGTGACCTTAATTCTGGAAGTAGCAGGTTGAAAAGTTTGTTTCAGGTCACCAAACTGCTTTGGTTTGCTGTACCACCTGTTCAGGACTGTGACTGTATATACATAGTGTGAAAAGTGTGTCACCAGGTAGAGATTTTGCTGTATTGTTTATGGCACACAGGGCTGCACAATTAATCACATAAGTGATTGAGATTATGATTATGGGTGCTGTGAATCATGAAAAGTGATGTAGGTCTACTGCCATTGCCATTTTTTGCAGTGGTTGAGCAATGTAACATCACAGACATTTCTGTTGTGTGCATGATTGCGTAGATGTGTAAAATTGGTAGGGCTGGATTAATAGTATTAATTTCTTAATTTTAATCAATCTTCATTTTGAACCAATAGTGATATTTAAATTTCAAGATCGATCTGTCAGTCTGTGCTATTTTCAGTTGATGTTTGCACTAAACAATATACATAATGTTCTTCTCCCATCCACTAAGCGAACATCTCTTCAGCTTTAGTAGTAGTTAGGCCCATATCACGGAATAAACATGAATTATTATCAGAAGTTATGTTGAAAGAAACATACTGAAATGTTTTAGTTGCGGAAAGATGCCTATAAAACAGTTTGTAAACAATGTAATGTTACATTTACCTCAGGAAAGCTGTTTAATCACAGCTTGATAATTTTGCTAGAAGTTTTGTTTACTTTATCTAAAAGTAAATAGCAATTGAATTGAATGGTTTGAACTCTTACAATTTTAACCTTTAATATTATGGCAATATACCAACTGACATAGTTGTATAGTTTAGTTGAGAGACTTGTTCCTTACAGAAAGATACAGAAAGTTCTGTACCTGATATAAAGGCTATCCAATATCGAATTGAGATCAGAATCAAATCAGTTTGTGAAATCAGTGTCAGTATCCACACCTATAAATTAAGCCTGTTAATATTATTGCTGAAAACTCATTAGGACTGCTTGTAATTATTAAATAAGTTTTTAACATTCATCGATTTAACTTGGCGACACACAAAAATGAATACGTAGACATCTAATTTATACTGCATCCAAACACCTAATGCATACTGCAAGAAAGCAGTGTGGCAAAACTCTGCAAAATTAACTGATCATGAATGATATAGGCCTATATCTGATGCAGTACTGTTATATAAGGTTTTAGTCATGCCGTCCGCCCCTCTTTGGTGCGCAGTTTAAAAAAAATGGATTTTAAACAGTCCTGCAATTTTTAACAGTTGGGAAAGAATTTCATGAACTTTGGTTGGTTCAACTAACCGCTATATATATCAAAATCACTATTGGTTTGATAGCGGCTCAGAAGCCTGTCCAATATGTGGATAATTACCTGCAGGTATTTTTCAGACACAGCCTGTCCCTTCAATCGTTGTCCTCATGAGTGCTGACTCTTGCCAGCTGACCTGCTATTGTACAGCAGCTTTACTAGCTCATGAAATTAGCTTCAAGTGCCAATAGTCTGCCAGTACAAATGTGCTTTTGAATTGGGTACTGTATTATGCTATACTGTTCTTAGACCCATGATTATTTGTGCTATTAAACATTGCCTGTAGTCTTTGTTATTAGGGCTGTGATACTAGCAGTTAACTGGGGTGACCATTTTAAGCACTCCATCCTCATCTTATTAAACGCTGGGCAATCCAGATCAACTCAGTGCATGGTTTGTCTGGATTAATGTCACTATCCTGTTGTCTGCACCCCCTAGTTTTGCTCATGGCCCCCTGCTACTTGTAGCCCAGCCAGAGATCCTGGAGCTCAGCCTGCCTGCCTGCTGAAATTGGTTGTGTTGACTGTTCCAAATAATCATGATGAATGAGAAACATAATGCTGAACTGAAGTGATTTGCAATGACAGCAGAAAGGATTTCAAGCTTCTGCACTGACCGAATATCGTAAAGAATTTAACATTTCTGGTCCAGATTCCTTTTAATGATTCCAGTTTCATTAACGATTCTTTTAGTACTTGTGATCAAGTCGTTGTGTTGAATTTCAAGTTTGTCATAATGAAAGTAATGACTTGCAGTTTTCAGTAAGTAATTAGTTAGTTACCCACTCCGATTGATTTAAACATATTTTGTTTTACCAAAAATAACCAGCTCATAAGATTAATTAGTTGGGGAATTTGACTACTTTGGTTGGCAGTGTATGTTTCGCACAATAGATTCAGCAGCCGTGCAAGTTAAAGAACCATTAACAGAACCAGACATGAAGAAAATGAGTTGAATCCTGTATGCAATTTCATTTATTTACTTATTTGTTCCTATTCTTTAATAAAGCAGTCAAGTTATCATTATGCACACTTAACTGACAAACTTTCAAGACAGTTGTCAGTTGCTGATCAGTTGCTCGACCTGTGTTTGCCACACTTGCTCCACTGATGCATCTGTCCAACATTTTGTGCCTATAAGGCCTTACAGTAGCAACTGAATTACAAATATGTAGATGCATTTAAAGGAGCTATTCCAATCTCTTAAGAGAGGGAAAGTTACTTTTTTCTAAGTGGTTTTTGGAAAGAATAAAATTGATTTGCCGTTTGGCAGTAGTGGTAAATGCATTCATTCACTTCGCTGTGGTACAAATCTGCCCCTAATTTCTCCATAGACAATCAGTTGGACATTTCCAGACCCAGCAGATATCAAGGTAAGAGCCAACTACGAGTGAAACTGAAACTATTTCTCCAACAAATGGGCTATGGAGACTATTCTTCTTTATTCCACTTTGAAAATGGGTGTTCAGTACAGTGTCTGCAAGTTACTTTTTCTTACAACAAAATGGAAACAAAACTCTCCACTGCACTATTTCTTACTTAAAAAAAAAGTATTTGGACACTTAAGCTGTCTACATGTATGAATATCATTTCACCTCATTATTTGGAACATTTCTGGTATTTCAACATTAGTGGATCAGGTTCATAGTTAATGTGATGAACATGCTTACAACGTGGTTATCTAATGCAATGACTTTTATATAGTTCAAATGTGGCACTTGGACACAAATTGGACACCCTCATTCTGTTTTTTCCTTATTTATCTTTTCCCCTTTTCTATTACCCCAGGAGCCGTAAGGACAGTCTAGAGAGCGAGAGTTCGGCTGCTATTGTCCCTCATGAGTTGGTGCGAACACGACAGCTGGAAAGCGTGCATCTGAAGTTCAACCAGGAGTCTGGGACTCTTCTCCCACTGTGCCTCAGGTAGGGCAAAACTCTGTTGGGAGTGTACTTGCCTACTTAAAGGTCGTTTGCCGTACGTTTCCTTGAAATCCACCAGGATCAGAAATAACATTAACATTCTTAATAGATTTAGTTTAATTTTTGCCCCCTTATCTTGAATTTTGGTGGCATTTTTGCCCCAGGCCCCCCTTAATTTCCATCCCTGAAAACCACTTTGCCGAGGCTTTATGAACCTTGACTATGGCCAGGGATTGTGATTTCACTCAGAAGTACACATTGTACTAGTGTGCTGATTTGCACTATGTTCATATTACAGTTTACAAACAATTTGAGCTCACTGAAATGCTAACAGCTCTGATATTGCTGGCACTGAAGGAGTGGGATATGAGTTTTATGTAATCTCCTTGTTTGGACAGAAACAGAGACGAGGCTCACAGAGAAGCCTTTGTTTAAAGTTCAAGTGAGAGCAGGGATAAAGTGAACATCAGGTTACTTGTATCTTTAGCCTTTGATATTTCCCGCTTAACAACACTTATCAATGTCTGTGTAAATGATTAATTCAGCTTTTTTCTTTTGAATCTTTTCTTGTAGGGGTCGTCTGCTTCATGGCCGACATTTCACATATAAAAGCATTAATGGAGACACGGCAATCACCTTCGTGTCAACTGGGGTAGAAGGGGCCTTTGCCACAGAAGAGCATCCATATGCTGCTCATGGACCATGGTTACAGGTAACAGACATGCATTACTATTACATCTCAAAAAATGGCCTGGTGGTGAGTAAATTTTCTGGAAATGTTATTTTTTGGTTGAACAATTTCTTTAAAGTTCAGTGTCGTTCCATGTGTGTGACTTTGTTCTGATCCCCTCACTTTAGATACTACTTACTGAGGAGTTTGTGGAGCAGATGCTAGCTGACGTTCAGGATTTGAGTCCCCGTGAAGTGGTAAGATTTTAGACCTCACATTAAGATATTTCACTGGTTTGTAAACTTTTCAATGTTTTTAACATGCTATGTATCTCTTTACCCTCTCACCCAGTCTAAGCTGCCGAAGGAGTACAGCTGGCCCAATAAGAAGCTAAAGATCTCTGTCCTGCCAGACACAGTGTTTGACAGCCCACTGCAATAAGACTGGGAGCACACTGTCCCTGATTACAAACCCACATCTACAGAAAGAAGCTCAACTCTTTTGCCAGGCTCATCTGAAGGAAACAGACATTCAGACACTTCCCCTTTTCCCAGAGAGCATCGTAGATGATTGCACATGACATAGAACATTTTTTACATGTACAACATTTTGTATTGTCCGTTATACCACTTGTCTTTGCATTGGTCTACCTAGTCACTCTTAAGGAAAAAATGGTGATTGATGGTTTTTTGTTTTTCTGGTCTCAGTTTCAAAAAAACATATTTTTTGTTGAACGTTTAGCAGCACGAGACAATGTGCAAGCACCGGTGCCTTTTATTCACCTTAGAATGGACTGAAGTTACATTTTAAAAGAAAACTTGCTTTTCTAAATACTGCTTGTAAAGTGAAGGAAAGCATACAAAGCATGCTTTTAAAGGGTTAGTTCACCCCAAAATGAAAATTCTGTCATTAATTACTCACCCTCATGTCGTTCCAAACCCATTCGTTCATCTTCGGAACACAAATGAAGATCTTTTTGATTTCCTTCCATTGACTGCCTTTGTAACTACCCCTTTGACGCTTCAAAAACTTCATAAAGAAATCGGAAAACTAATCCATAAGAATCGAGCGGTTTAGTTCAAATTTTCTGAAGGGAATTGATTGCTTGTTATGGTCGAACAGATTTAATTTAGGCTTTTATTCTAATGTCAACATTGATAACCAGATGCTCAACCTAACTTGAATAACGCACAAGAACAAACCTCTTCCGGAAGCTCAAAAGTTCTGCGTGACACACTTGAATGAACCTAATTGGTTACACAAAGTTTGAGCATCCGGAAGAGGTTTGTTCTTGTCCTATTAAAAAATTATCGATTCTCTTCTGAAAATTTGAACTATACCACTTGATTCTTATGGATTAGTTTTCCGATTTCTTTATGAAGTTATTGAAGCATTCTGTCATCAAAAAGATCTTCATTTGTGTTCCGAAGATGAACGAAAGTCTTATGGGTTTGGAACGACATGAGGGTGAGTAATTAATGACAGAATTTTCATTTAATAATGAACAAAAACATAAAGCAATTCATGTTTATCAAAAAAAAAAAAAAAAAACTGGTTTTACTAATTTGCTTATATAAAATACAATTGTGCCTATTTAAGGTTGATGATATTTCTTAAGGGCTTCATTTAGTTTAGTCAAACAATAGCTGGATAGTCAGTTCAACTTCACAATACCAAAGCGTGTACAGAATGGGTGTTTTCTAAACGTCATGTCAAATGTAAAGTTGAGAAGCACGAAATAGTTCCCTTATCTTTCTTTTGTTTATTTTTGTTAACTAATTTACTTGTATTGAACTTCATTACATTTGACTTTATGATTGCATTCCAAGCCTCTTTATAGCGAAGCAAACTAACTGGTTCCTGGACAGCAATCTATTTTCTAGAATGTGCATTTGTTATTTTTGGGATGTGTGCACAATAATATAGGTCAAAGTTTAAAAAAAGAACCTTTATTAGTGCTTTTTAAAAGATGAATTTAATTAGTTTACTGGCATTTTTTTATATTCTGGAGAATCACTACACTGCCTGTGGTTTTGTTACCCTTAAGTGCATTAAAGTTATTTACATTAATCTGGATGTTTGTGTTGATTTTGATGACACAACCCGAAAAAATGCCATGTTCCACTCTTGCACTCTAAATGATATAGTATTTTCTGATGATGACCAGGCACTAAAATTCCTCAGAGAGAACCAGCAAGTCTGCCTCTGACTAGAAATATTATCTCTGTCTCTTTAAGATCCCAATGTAAATTCCCTCTTTGCATGTGGAATAAGTAACAGCATTCTGGTGGGCTGGTGAGATAATGGATGGTACATTCAAGCACAGCTGTTCAGTTCTAAAACCCAGAAGAGAAATTGCCTTAGGGGTTCATGTTTACATAATTTTTTTATTTTATTGTAAATTGAGTAAAATGAGGTCTGTGGGTAACATTCAACTCATTAAGAGACCCTGACTACTGTAAATTGCATGCACCAACTCCTCAAACAACATCTGAACCAGCTGTTTTTAAAAAGATGATTTGCTAAATAAAAATATTAGTTTTCTCCTCTAAATAAATAATTGAATATTCCTGTACTTAAACACTTCTTAAGCAATCGCTTTTGGGAAAATGGCTTATTTACTAGAGAGAAACTGAATGTAGACATTTGACAGCTCACAAAAAAATAAATAAAATAGAGGTGTGTCCCTTTAAATCAAACCCCGCCCCTGCTTGATAACCCCTCCCACTTTTATGTATCAAGTCCGCGCTGATCACGTGATCAGGGAAGGGGGAGTATGTGAACTGTATCCTGAGTTGCAGTCCTGTGCCTGCATTCCTCTCATCTAGGATTAGCTTGAAAGGTGGAAAAAATCATAAATAATAACAGACGCAGATTGGAATACGGCGCGGAAGCATCTGTTTTTAATCAGGACTAACGTTTTAAAGGACGTGATATCCCTGGATGATCGCAGAACTGGATCTATTTGCTTTACGAGAGCCGTCTATATAAAGGGCATACAAATGAGAGCAAAAGTAAATAGATACGTCGTTTTTAATTCGCGTTAAACAGGAAGGGCTGATGAGCGATAACAAAGGCCAAACGATATCGTCTCCTTTTAAGATCAACAAAGGTATCTGGCTTTAATACATTAATATTTTAGGCGACTTAGCTTCGTCAAAATAAAATACAAGACATAGGGCTCTAAAAATGAACGCAGTCCGTGTCTGGTAAGTCAACATCAGGCGAAACATGGACAGGGATCAGGTTGAGGATCATTCTGTAATGTTTAACCAGCACAGATAGCGAGAGAATAGCTCTGATCATGATAAAATCGCAGCTCTTTGTGGTTTAATGCTGCGAGCAGGCATGCGTGTATACGCGTCAACTGTACGTTCATTCAAAGTCGTGTCACTAGAATAGATAAAATAGTCTTTCTGCCTCTCTTATAGTTGTAGGGGACAGTGATCTTATCGATATAGTGTTAAACCGAGACTCAGGTCTAGTTTATGATAATTCCAGCAGTGCAGATGTCATGTGCCCCGGGCACAAATCAAATGCGTGATCGCCCGCTTCAGTAAAAGACTGTACAGCAGCTGCTTACGAAAGGACGCTTTCAGCGCAACTTGTGGCGTCACCCTTTTCCTGTTTTAAACTGTTTTAAACGACGATACGACATTTACATTTATATCTAACTGATCTTTTCTTCACTGACACTGGATGTTAGACGATGTCGTAGCCTTTAACTAGTAGTTTAGTTGTCTTTCAGCGGATAGTCGGGCATCTGTCACTGAGACATGTAGCGCGTGCTGCGTCTGGCTCCGGGGTTGATTTGGGTGCCGTAATTGGAAATAGACGCAAAGTTGGTTTGACCGATGCTTTTTAAACACATTCAAGCTTCTGCGCGTTTATCGATTCGTTTTGACCGATAAATGACATCATTCACGGGGTCTCTGAAGAATAGTGTACAGGTAAAGTAACAATTTTTAATATATATGATGTTTTTTTTAAATATGATGTTTAGCTTTACAATCAGACAAAGCCCAAAACAAAGAAAATAAACGTGCCACTATTTGAATCACAAACCACTTTGCATTAATTAATTATTATTACCTACTGTTGTAATAAACAATTAATTACTGCTTATTATGTTTTTATTTAGTTGTCAGACTATCAAAAGCTATTAAAAATCGTATGTAAAGTTCGTAAAACGAACACAGTGGTTAAAATGATTTTTCATAATAGCATTTTAAATTAGTTAAGTCAATTGCTGTCATGTTTCGCTCGCCCTATAAATATTACCATAATTAGTTAGTGTTCTTTATATGGTTATCATTTGTGGATAGATTGTGAGGTTTCTCCCTGGACGTCAGATTCTTCTTTCACGCCCGGCTGTGATTGCTGACTAACTTTGCCAGGAGCAGAGACGCTCCCTTGGCATGTTTGGGTCTGATCAGAAGCAGTTTCTCTGGGGCTTCTGTGCTCCTGTGATCTTCATCGACTGACCTAACACCTGGATCTAAATGAAAGAGTCGCGAGAATGAGCGAAATCTTGTTGAAACGGTGCTAGAACTTGAGGTTTGAGCGGATCAACTCAAAACTGGATGTCTGATCAACTGGTTGAGATGGCCGAGAGCTGGCGGAACTGCTTCGAGGAGGAGCTCATTTGTCCCATTTGCTTGCATGTGTTCGTGGAGCCCGTGCAGCTGCCGTGCAAACACAACTTCTGCCGGAGCTGCATCAGCGAGGCCTGGGCTAAAGACACGGCCAACGTGCGCTGCCCGGAGTGCAATCACGCGTACAATCAGAAACCCAACCTGGAGAAAAACATCAAACTGACTAACATCGTAGAGAAGTTCAACGCGCTGAACGTCGAGAAAGCTCCTGCCGTGTTGCACTGCATTCTGTGTAGGCGAGGGCCTCCTCTGCAAGCGCAGAAAGTGTGTCTTCGTTGTAATGCACCGTGTTGCCAGTCTCACATCCAGACGCATCTCCAGCAGCCCTGTCCCGCTCCTGGACACCTCCTGGTGGGGGTTGAGGAGGTGCGGGCCTGGAGCTGCCTGCACCACGATGAGTACAGACTCTATCACTGCGATGCGGAGCAGGTGGCGGTCTGCCAGTACTGCTGCTTCTCCAGATGTGCGCCCAACCACGGCCACGCGGTGTGCGACGTGGAAGTGCGACGCAATGACATCAGGGTGAGTGCTTGACCTTCTCTGTAGGGGTGTAACGAGACATCAGGCACTGAGCACACATACTGTGGATCAAGTTAAATGTACACTGCTGACAGATTTAGCTGTTGTAGATCATGCATGTTATGTGCATGAAATTGACACACTGTCATTGTCAAAACGCATAATCAGAGAAGTACTAAATAAATGTCACTGTTAGGGCCAGTGGTTTAAGCCCTCCAAAACTATTTTGGCCTAAACCATAAATTCATTTTTTTGTGTTTCAGCCAAATATTTTTTGTTAATGAAATTGCGTTACTTATTTAAACAAAATGTCAGAAAGGTTCTGAAAGCTTGTTTGAAGGACCTATCTTTTAATATAATTATACTGTAGGAAATTTGTATTTATTTAATAACGTTTCATTGTCCGTATTTATTATCCATTTATTCTGTAGCAATAAATAGTAGTGAGAGAAAGTACTTTTCGTCAAACTATATTTACACTGTAACACTGAATATTTTTGGCTTAATGAGGAGCAAAATTTAGCCTAATTATAGCAAAAACCTTAATTAGACAAAGTACTGAGGGCTTGAAAGGACTGAATTTTGTCTCCCTAATCAGTTTCATGATTTTTTCATCATGAGCGGACTTGGGGTGAGGAGTGAACTCCCTTTCAAATGCTGAAGCAATCACTTCCTCTTGAAACATGAGTTTTGTGCTACCATTCCTAAGTTACTTCTGTCATATCCTGAGTCTCTCAGCCCTGTCAGCCGAATGTTAACGCCGGTATAATAAGACTGTCATAATGAGACTTCTGCTTTATTAAGTTGACTAATAGCCTAAAAGTGAGTTAGAACAAGTGTAAAAATACTAGCTTTAGTGCCATTTGTAATGTTCAGTAGTCCTATTGTTCAGGACAAGTAAAATGATTATATCTGTTCCGTAAATTTATCAACTTCAAATGAAAACTTTATTATTCAAGTACTTTGTTGTCTAAAATCAAATTTTAAAGGTAAATTAAGAATAAAAAATACATTTATGCTAAGATTTCGTTTTTTTTGCCTCCAAAGAGGTTTATTCTCAGAGTGCTTGATTTGAAATGTTCACTGCAAATGCCACCTACACATCTTTTCTTCTTTTCTGTGAAACTGATTGCCAAATAGCAGAAAGAAATAATGAGCTTGTCCATAAAACAGGCTTTACAGAGTAGAACTTCACAGAGGAATACTTATCTTGTTTGCTTTATAGATGAGACTATTTACATAGACTTACCATGTTAAAAATGTTTTATATCTCAACATCAAGCTCTTCAATACTGAAAACTGAATGTTTGATAACCATATACTAGCAAATACATACAATGGGGTCCAAAAGTCCATTTAAATTGATGTAAATGGAGAAATGTTTCAGATTTCTAGGTAGGTAAATGTGTGACATTGATCATGTGACTCTTTGTCCAGATGGTCACATGTTCGTCTTTCACTGAAGCTCTTTGGATCATCTTAAATCATGCTGGACAACATGATCATCAGGTTTTATGAAAACTTAATGTAGCTCGAGTGTGGCTCACATTTAGGCAAAAAAGAGCTACAAAGATAATTAGAAATTCATGTTCACTTTTCAGTTAAATTTTCACTCAAATTGTCATTCTGATAACATCATTTCTAAAGGGAAAGAATTTAGTATTTTGTAAAGACATGTTTCTATTTGTATTTCCTGCATTTATTTGTCTTGATCCCCAAAGCTACTTATTAAAGCTCGTTTTACCTGTTAATTAAACTGTGATGGATATGCAAATGAGAAAATTAGCTGAGACATTCTGCAGTGTAGGAGTGAAAAAACACACTGTTCCTTCAGCTGCCTCCCAGAATAATGAACTGTTGTGAGGTGAGCTGCTGCTGGACTTGGCAGGGACGACTTCTGGATGCGTGGAGGAATGCTTTTTAGATGGCCAATGTGTCATGGCTCCTAAAGCAGCCAAGGGTCTGTAAAAGGAGGGGGAAAGAGAGCGAGGAAATGGACACAAGGCTTGCTCTCCCCACAGCTGCTGTTGAAAGACACACACATCCCTCTGTTCTTTCTTTCGCAAGTGCATAAATTTAGAGAGTGTGACTCAAGTGGTCCCACAGTAAAACTGCCCGGCCTTTTTTGCTCCCTCGGCTCTTGTTCAGGAATAGGACGTGGGTTCCAGGCAGACACAGGAAGGGAGTGACCTCAGTTCCCTCTCTGCTCCGTTCCTAATAATCCGCCTCCTGTTTGCAGGATGACATCATGGGAGATCCGATGGAGGATCACCCCGCTATCTCTTTTCCTCCTTTTTTCTTTCTTCCCTCCTTTTTTATGACAGGAGTCTGCTTGAAACCTGTTTACTCTTTCGGCCGGTCCAATAACATTCACGCTCCATAATATAACTCCTGTGTTTTAACTATAGGACACAAGCAGTGAGGAGTTATGCGTGGATGCCTGGCTCAGCCCACATTTGACCATTTTCTGCAAATTAGTCATGCTCTCAGTTGGATCATTCGGAATGTAATTGTCCTCCAGATTTTGCTCTAGAAAGACTTCGAAATTGATTGTGGTGTCGCTGAATAATTTGAGAGGCCATTCTTATCACACCGCTGCACGCAGGCAAGCCCAGACAGTGTTATACGACTCTCACAGTCGGCCTTGAGAAACATTCAGTACAGTCGGATGACTTCAGATGTTTGGAATCACACTCATATCAGTGTGAAAGTGGTGAATACCATTCACTCTTTGCACCTGTGACATGTAAGTTCTGCATAGGATCACATAAACACATAATCATTTGGAGAAAAGTGTTCTGGAATGAATTGCAAAAGCAAACCTTGAGTGAAACGAGTAGAAAGCAAGCTTGCCTTATCAGCTAGACATGTTGCTGGCATTGTCTTTTGTGATGGCAATTCATCTGGACAAAGCCGCTGCTGCTGCAGATGAATGTACGATGTGATTATGTGGAAGCAGTTTGTACTGTAATATGGTGCTTTGCTTCATCATGCTGGGTGCCATGCCATTTCCCATTGCCATCATGCCTCTGCCAAGATAAACAGACCTCTTTAGTGTTTTCCACGTTATTAGATAAACTGTTCAGATTTAACCAACAGGTTGAAACAGATGTCTGTTTTTGCAGCAAGGTAACTTCTATCCACCTTTCATGTTTTATTTCTTACTATTGGCAACACCAAAGCTCCAAAAGTATCAGAAAATGTATTATTAAAAAGCTATCGCATAGCGTATGTAGTGATGTTTCAAGCACGCAGGCTCTTCATCAGACAAATGAACAACACTGATGTACCAATCTTTATAGGCCTACCTCCAAGTGATCAAAGGTCACATGACCATACAATATTATCATGATAATAATATCACAACAATGACATATTAACCAAGGAGAAAAACAAAGAAAAAAAATAAATGAAACCAAACATATAAAACTATGCAAAATACAAGAATACAATTCTTAATGTATTAATCAATAACATCAGTTAATACCTGCCTACGTACATAAATACAACTAATAACCACAATGTTTTTCTCTGAATATATAGAGGTGTTTTATACATACAGTAATCGATTTCAGGATGAATGATCAGGTGGAAGATACAGTTCTGCCAGCAATTCCAAATAAGCTTTTACATAGATTCAGTTATATAAAGAATGAATCTGTCCTTAGTTAAAATAGCATCTCCACTGAAGTCATTTAGGCTTTACACATTAAAGCCCCATTGTTGAACATTACTGAACTACACAACAATAGTTATATTTCACTTTTTAGGAGATCAATCTAAATGTGATATCAGGCTTTATAGTTTCTATTTATTATTTCTATTATTAGCAACCTAGTTCTATTTTAGTTTTTGCAACTCTTTACTGGAACGTTTAAAAAGTGTCTAAATTTAAATACATTTATAAATAAATATTTTAACAAATAATTAATTGTTTTTCTACAGTTAGACTAATTGAATATCAGTTCACCAGAGTATGTTTTGAGTAAAATGTTGACGTTGTTGTACAATTTTGTGTTGGATACAGTCAATGAGATCAAGACCTTTGAAGTAGGACAGGCTATAATCACCGTTTAAGAGGGGATGTAAATATTAAATGTGCTCATTATATAGGTACTTTTCATGATAGGTTAGTTTTATGTAATCTAATAGCTCTTACTGCAGGTACTCTTTCTTATAGCACAGAAAGGTCATTGTATTCATGGAAAGTGTCAGTCTGTATGTAGAATGTGTCTATACTGACCTTTCTTTCAGTGGATCTGTAGTCTCATCTGTTTTATGAAATCATGCACCATTCATTTAAAATTTGTTATCTGTGATTATGAATGAATAATGCGAAGCACACATGAGGTTTTGTCCATTTATAAGTGAATTGTAAGTTATCACTATGCATTCAGAGCACTGTGCCGTTTGCACATTTCACATATAGCTGCCAGGATGCCTGACCTTTTGTCTTTGCCGTGAATGTACAGTACGTAGGTTGTTTTGAGTCATTTACAAACTGCAGAAATAAATCAACTCAATCCAGCATTTAGCTGTGAAATTCACACACGCCCCTCACACTACCCCACAAAACCAGATTATTCTGCTTTCAGACTGAGCTCCGATCTTCTTCACCTTTAAAGCTTAAAAGAGCCATCAACAAGCCTATCATCAGGCATCGCATTGCTGCAATTAAATGGCTTACATTTATCACAGAAACAGTTCATTGTCTGTAGATTCTTTCGATGCTACCTTCCGTGCTCCCAATCAAAAGAGATTGACAGATTGTATCTGCACATCTGCGTGTTTTGAAACGTTTGCACAGATGTATAGGACACGGATACATTCATCTGTACGCCAACAATTGTAACAAATTAAAAACCTTAAATAAAAGTTCCTCTTTTGGATTGCTGTTAAGCTAAATGGCACCAGGAGTGTAGTCATTTTCTGTAACTTCCTGCTGGTATGTTGCATGAAGCTTTGGCCATTGTTGAGCTGAAGATGTACAGTTTCCTGTACTCATAACTGTGTGTAATCAGTGACTCAGTCTGATACCACTGTTGACACAGTGCTCGAAATGCCAGTATGTAAGACCAAAGCAATGGTACACTCATCTGTTAAAAACTATTGATCTGTTCCACACCGCAGTGAGCTGTTCTGCTGTCTTCTGCCTTTAATGACAGCACGCTAACTCAAAAGGAATGCTCTACATGGACAGCAGCTTTGCTCAGCACACACAAAGCTCAGGAGAGGTCAAATTACAGTTGTCTTTGAATTTGGCATTTACATGCTGCTAAGTGAATGTACATAACATTTTTATCAATACTTTTTGGTAATTAATAAATTAAGTAGATTTTTATATTCAACATTTCATCTCGGATTTGTTCAGTGAGTGCAGTGCATTAAGGTTTTTGTCAGTAAAACTATTTTTATTTTTATTTATTTTTATTGGTATTTCACAAATAATAACAAATAATTAATTAATATAAATAGTTAACATAATTTAATTAAAAAAATTACATAGTTTTTAAATAAGCTTATTAACGAGCTCCCAGATTAGGCATTTTTTGTTAGCTGAAAATATTTTATATATTTTAATAAGTACCTATGGAGGTTTTAATTTAATATTTTTAATAATTCAACAACGCATTCACATGTTCTAAGTTCTCTGATGTTGACTAACAGTCATGACATGCATGTAAATAAAATATTTAATCTTGTTTAGTGTTTTGATTGTTATTTAAAATGATGTAGGCCTATTTACAGTATAGGGCTGCACAATTTGGACACAGAAATTACATTGTAATTATTTTGTATGATAATGCGATTTTAACTGCCATAGATAAACATTTAATCTTATAAGAAAGTATCTTGTTGCTGCTGCTGAAACGTTGTTTTTAAATTATTATTTTGAACTCTAATTATAAAACAATTAGCATAATAGAAATGTGCTGTAAATTGAAAATGAATACTTGATCATTTTAATATCACTTTTTTGTTATTGCTTTTATTAGTTTTTAGCTCTTCATTATAAAAAAATATTGTTAAAAATGAATAATGCTATTGATAATTATAACACTTTATTTTACTACAAGTTACAATACTACTATGTCTTAAACTTTTCAATTAATTATGCAAATGTAGAAATAAATTGATCCTGGCACACATTGCGTTACAAGCAGCATGCAGTTTGTGTAAAGCAGCATTTATTGTAGACCAAGTTGCTCTGAGACACTGAAAGCAGATCATCAGCTGTAAATTAATACAGCGCATCACTTTCGAACACACTAAATTGCAGCCTAACCTATATTGCAGTTTTTATTTGAATTAATAGCGCAGCCCTATTTATTTCTTTTTAATTTGACATTTTTTGCAATTTAGTTCATTATTAGCTTTTCATTAGCTGGGTTTCCATCCAAACACGAAGCAAATCTTTTTAAAATTTGCAAAAAAAATGCATCAAGTTGTTTGTGTGGATAACGGTGGTATTGGTAACCATCAGCGGAAACAGCCGATTTCTCATGTGGATCTAATGTTCAGAATTTATTCTCCAAATGCATTTCCATCTCCTATTATTCGCATTACATCTACTTGCCAAAACATCAAGTGATTTTTGTTTATTTTATTTTTTTAAATTTGGTGTTTTCATCATTAATTTCGGGTGCAATACTTCAAAATGGGCATAACAAATGGGGTGATGGAAACATAGCTAGTAACTCATAAACTCCTAATGGGAACGATATCTGGTATATCAGTATATAGCATTATATTTATATAGCAATATATAAATATATATATATATATATATATATATATATATATATATATTTATATAGATGTATTTGATGACTCCTGCTTCATAATGGTGGATAATGTAGTATTTCATTGTTAATTTGCCATTTTAACCGATTTAAAAAGTTAAAAAAAAAGTTGAAATGACACTGACTTGTGAGCTCGGAGCTCATGTCTGTTTCTCTGTCGAGAAAATGAATGTGATTTTTACTTCAATCAGTGTCCATGGTGACCAGTGACCGCTGTTAAGAGTTGACTGTAGAGATGCTGTTTGTTTGCCTGGCATCCATGCAGGGGTTTGCTGTAGGCCTCAAGAATGTGTCTCCTCTCATGTGACCTATAGATCCTGCAGCGGTCCCGTGCACATCTCTCTATGCTGGGATAACATGACAATCTGTCACTGACACTGAAAGAAGCCCATGCAAACAAAGGGAGAGATAGCGAGCAAAATGAGAGGGCGAGGCGGCCTTGCCCCCTCACGCTCTGCTTCAAATTTCCACACTTATTAATGCGCACACTCGTGCATGCACAATGTGCGTTATTGTTGTCATGACAGCTGCATTCTCCCTTTGCAGTCGGCCTATTGCATGTTGCATGGACGTTTATGTGATTAAACGACTAAATTGGCTTGTTATTCAGCATCCTGTGGACTTTGGTGTGGTGAGGTGCAGTGTTCTTCTTGTGGGCATGTGAGGCCGAGTATAAAGGGGATTATAAAAGCTTCAGCACACTGTCAGGCTTTGATTTGGCTGGGGGATGGGGGAGCTTTGGGGTTAGTGGCTTCCTCTGAATCCAATTTAAAACCTGTCCAGACACCTAATAGCAGGCAGAATCACAAAGCAAACGTGCGTGTGTGATTCTGATGAATTAGTCTCATTGCCGACATGTTTTGTTTTCCTCATTTGCGTTAATAAGATTTTTTTTGGATGTCATAGAGAGGGCCTGCGGGATGTTTGGGGTCCTATTTTAGAGTAGATGGTGAATGCATTGCTTTTGTTAGCTTGGGTTTGACTTTACAATGGAAAATATTTCTAAAAATAGTTCATAGTTCAGGTGATCCTTGATCCTGGAGTCGTTCTGTTTTGTTGAGCTTGACAGATCGTGAATCTGTGGAAAAAGGTTTGATTTGTGTTGTTCTTCTCTCCCTTCAGCATATGTTAATGAAGCAGCAGGATCGCATTGACGATCGAGTGAAAGACATCGAGGAGCAGCTGTATAAGTTGGAGTCTGACAAACTACTGGTGGAGGTAAGGAGATGTTGATGGGAGCATGCACACACACACGCTTCTGTCTTCCTCTGTCTATCTGTCTGCATGTCTCTCCCCTCACCCTCTACTGCAGCTAATGAATATGTAAGAGGCTGTTTTTGGTCTGACATTGGCAGCGTCTGTGCTTAAGCCTTGTGTAGACCTTTTCTCCCTGTCTGCAGTTTTATTTTTGTTGTTTAAGGAAAATGAATTAGATAAGTATTTTGCAGTACAAAACAATACTGTCGAGGAGAGGTCTGGTCTTATTCTCCATGTTTTGGATTTGAATCTCTATTAGCTTTAACAGCAGCTGCTGATTTTCTTGAGATCCACATTAAAAAATATGAAAATCTAGGTAGCAATCAAATCATAAAGACGTTTCATTCAACCTGCATAGATAAAAAGCAGAACAACAGAAGTGCAAGATCACATAACAGAGCTAGCTGTGCTGACACATGTGGAATCTTCTCATATTCAGCTACAAAAACAAAATTATCAGAAACAAAATCTGAACGTTTATGACTGACTCATCTGTTTTAACATAAATATGAAAGTGTTGTTAATATTAACTAAAATGAAAACGTTTTAAAATACAATATAAATACTACATGAGATACCTGAACTTAAAAACTCAAATTTCTTATTTCTAGACAAACATCTAAGTAAAATGCAGTTTAATGAGCAGTAATGTTAAAAGTTTACTTTTATACAAGCTTTTCTAAAATAAAAAGGTGGTGTGTGGTTCCAGATGATCTCGTGAAAGTATATTAAGATTCTAAAATATAATTTAGTCCAGATAGGGGAAGTCGTGGCCTAATGGTTAGAGAGTTTGACTCCTAACCCTAGGGTTGTGGGTTCGAGTCTCGGGCCGGCAATACCACGACTGAGGTGCCCTTGAGCAAGGCACCGAACCCCCAACTGCTCCCCGGGCGCTGCAGCATAAATGGCTGTCCACTGCTCCGGGTGTGTGTTCACGGTGTGTGTGTTAACTGCTGTGTGTGTGCACGTTGGATGGGTTAAATGCAGAGCATGAATTCTGATTATGGGTCACCAAACTTGGCTGTATGTCACGTCTTTTTCACTTTCATACCCACCTTCTGTGCATCTCACAGACTATTGAACCTTCAAAGCTGTCTTCAGTGAGCTGCACTACAAACACCATCAAATGTACATTGTTGTTTTCCACCTTTTTTATTTTTTCAGAGGATATAAGTAAGCTTTTGCTTATTTTTGCTCTGTGGTTGCTCTTTTAACGCTTTAGATACGTATTTAGGAAATCAGTTTGGATTTTTAATATCTTTATTAATCTTTGTCGCTGATGTGATCATTTTTTCAATACAGTAGGATTATAGATCAATTAAATAAATGTGGATAGCATAGCTCATTTTGGGAGATTTGCAATGGAAAGTCCTTTTTAAATCTCAAGTCTTTTGATTGCATACTTTGGTAAAGTCTGAGACATTGTTGTGATCTTTTCTGAAACTAGAAACCGAAACATAGAATACTGCTGGGGATTTTTCTCAGAGTAAACATCTGAGAAGCAGAAAAATTAAACAGATAGAACAAAATTAAACAAAGCTCTTCATTTACTTTCCATTTAAAATGTATCTTGTCTTGTATTCAGTTTCCTTTGCTACAGAGAGCTATTACTTTAAGTGTTCACAATGAGGAAGACTATAGAAATTCAGTATGCACCCTTGTGTGTGTGTGTGTGTGTTGTGCAGGATAAGGTACAGCAGCTGAAGGAGGAGGTGCGTGTCCAGTATCACAAAATGCACCAGCTCTTAGAAGATGACCTGGGGAGGACTCTAGAGGTGCTGGATAAAGCACACTCCAAATACTGCCAGGAGAACTCGACCCAAACCCTCCAGCTCAATGAACGCCGTCAGGAGGCCAAGAAACTGCTCAGCTCTGTCCAAGTTGTGTTTGACAAGGCAGAGGATATTAACTTTATGAAGGTGAGGTCAATTCACAGATGCCTTCATATGTTTGTCCTTCACTATCTGTGATATCCCACAATCCCGTGGTTTTGAAGGTTTGGAAGCTGCTGGGGAAAAATGCTGTCTGATGAAGTGTTTGAAAGAAGTAAATGAATTCATAAATGTTTGATTAATGTAAACAACGCTTAATTCATAATTATTTGTTTTCCACATACGATTCCATGTCTAGCAAGAAAAAAAGCCATGTAGTCATTAAATATTGCCTGTTGTCGATTATTAAACATGATGTCATGGTATCTTGGAAGTGTGTCTGAAACCAGTTTCTGTGTGCCTGGACTGCTCTGGGTTTCGGACGCAGTGAATATTTCCTTGAACGCACTCCCATCTGACTTATGCTATAAATCACCCACATACTCTCATAAACACACAGTGTGAATGTGCCCATACCTGTGAGAAATGTTTCCCTGTCTCTGTGTGGTTGTTATATCAGCAGATCTGCACTTCCAGATTTTTCCGTGTTTACAGACAAAGAGGCAGTCAAGCAGCAGCTTGTAGACTGCAGGGAGATTAATATTTTGTTCTGTTTTGTTTTGCTTTGTAGAACACAAAACCAGTAAAAATACTCATGGACAGGTATGTCATTTATGAGCTCAAGTGCAGAAATGTATATAAATTGAATACTAAATCACATTTTGAATATGTAGTAATCTGGTCATGTCTTTTCACAGATCACAGTCATGCACAGGCAGTGTTCTGCCACCTTACAAAGTGGGTCATCTTAATTCCAAAATATTCCTGTCTGAAGTCTCAAAAAAGGAGAAAAACTTAAAAAAAATACTGGAAGGTAAGTAAAAATTGAGTGGTTAAGTGACAGTTGGTGGGTCACACCTCTTTTCTAATTGGATCCTTGATTCTAGGATAAAACAATGAAAAATAAAATTCCACTAGTTATGTAATCATGAATAGTTATGATAGGTACGTTTTTTGGCACAAATGTATCAGTTGGTAGAAGCAAGTCAAATTAGACAGGTACCAATGTAGAATTTTTTGCACCTTTTACATTGAAAATGCAATTCATACATACACCTTCTTTATGATGAGCATGTTTTAAATTTCTCAATTAAAATTCATTTAGATATTTTGGGGGGCATAAAATACAACATGTTAGGATGATGCAGTACAACCAACACTGAGAAACATGCAAGAATAAAAACAGGTCAAAAGTCTTAAATATCAGATAAAACTAAAGCAAGGTTAGTTCAGGTTGTCATTCAAACTTACATATAGTTATAATAATGCATGATATGTGTAAAAATACTTTACAATAAGGTCCCATTAGTTAACATTAGTTAATGCATTACATTAACAATGAGTAATACATTTGTTACAGTGTGTATATTACTTGTTAACTTTAGTTAATAAAATACAGCAGTTCATTGTTCATGTTAGCTCAGATCCATTAAAGAATATTAAGAGAAACAATTTTTGTTTTTAATAATATATTAATAATTGTTGAAATTAACATTAACTAAGATTAGTAAATGCTTTTCATTGTTTTAGAAGGATTTTTTCACATGACATTGGAGTCGTATTGAAAGAAAAAGTTTGTAAACCCCATATGAAACCATCATGAAAACAAAAAGTACACTGACATGTGTTTTATCTAGATTTTAAATGATTTTTCAGTTTCATTATCTCTTATTTATCATTGGCCATGGAATGCCCTCATCCTCAAAAAACTCTAAACAATAAAAACTTGAAAGAAACAATAAATACTGCATTTTAAACTTTTGTATAATAAACAATTTTTTGTTGTTGGTTTGTTTGGTTGTACATTACTTGATGCCAAAATTATAATCTAGGTCCTTAAACACAACCATTTAAGAACCACTGACTTTGCTTGTAAAAATATTTCTGTTCAACATAGGTTTTTTCCACAAATCAAACTCTTTGTCCTCATCTCCTTGTTTCCAGCACCATTCAGTACTCCCGCGCACTTCCTCCAGAGCGTTTCTGTCCACCCCTCCAGTGTGAATACCTCCGGGGGTGAGAAACGCAAACACTCCACGGCCTTCCATGAAAGCAGCAGCAGCCTGCTGGAGTCCTCGTCAGGCCCCATGAGCAAACAGCAGTTCCTGGGTCAAGGTTCCAACTCCACAGACGGGCCGGCGTCACAGCCGCCCATGGCTCCCTGTAGCTCCACCCAGCACATTGTAGGCCTCAGCAGTAGCAGCAGTGCTCAGTCTGTCCATCATTCCAGCTCTGTTTTTACTCCTGCCGACTACCCCAACCCCAGCTCGTCCCAGCAGGCCATGCTGCCGCAGTACGGCGGCCGTAAGATTCTCATGTGCACGATGGACAACTGCTACTGCTCTAGTGTCCCCTCCATATCTAACCACCGCGGTCATCCTCCCTACCCACGCTCGGGATCTTTCCCTTGGACACAGGACTACACCCACCCCCTGCCCTCCACGCCCTCAATGTCCCAGCCTCTCCAGGGTCTCTCCATGCACGACTGGATCGACGCCTCACAGAGCCATAGACACCCTGATTTCTATGGACTCTACGGGCAATCTTCCACTAAACCATACGTCACCAGTTAACTTCCACTGCAACTCTGGTTTATCTCCAATAACTCACCAAATTTCTTAAGGTTCGGTCACATTTGCGAAATTTAAATGAAATTTTGCGTGCAAAAACAGGTCCATTGTCAATAGCATAGAGATGTATGAAGTCTGCATCAAACCAACATGAAAATGAGTGAAACCTGTGTGAGGATCCTAATTGCATGGATTCCTATTGGAATGACTGGACTGTGCTTGCAAATTTTTACCAAACAACGGCAAATGTGACCCCACCTTTAGACCTTTTTTGCCCGCCTGTCTTTCAAAACCAGGCTTGTTAACAAATCTAAACAACAGCACTTTTTAGCATGCAATGCAAGCCTCTTGGCTTCAAAACACAAGTCTCTTCCAACTTAAGCATTAAAACCTTTTCTGTCCCTGCGTAAAACATGATAAGGGAATGAGAAATGAGGAGGCGGGACCCAGTTGAGTTTTTAAAATTACAAACAGATTTTGGATAATTGCAGAGGGTTCTGACCCGGAGCAGATAATGATCGCTTGTAAATGGAGTTAGTTTTAACTCCTTTCACCTCCCCTCTTCCTGCCTTTAGGGCATCTGGAATCTGGTTGGTTTTTATGAGGTGGTAAAGATTTTCTTTTTAACATTGTTATTAAACTTCTACAGATTTATTAATAGAAGATGGGGAATAGTGCTATATAAAATAAAGAGGGATAGAGTGCGTTTATTATTTATCATATTTCACCTCTACCGAGCTTAAGTTTCTGCTGAACCGCTCCACAGATAACAATGTGACTGGGAACTCTGATTATGGTTTGACGTGTTACTTACATTCCTTAGAGGCAAGAGGATCTTATTTTTCTGTTATGTTTACAATTATGTATTAATATTTTTTTTTCATTAAGTTTCGCTAGGTTGGAAAAGATCAGTATAAAAACTCAATGCAGATTCATTGGAAGCTTCAAAGATTTTCCACCGAGCATGTCATGAGTTAGTACTTCTGGATTCTGCTTCCTGTCAGATAATGTTACTTCCTGCATTCAAGCACATGTGAAGCATGTTCAGGATGATTGGTGGCTACACACACCTCTCAGTCTTACAATGGTGTAGATATACTTCCTGTTTTATTCGGTGACGGTGAAGCCCAGTGGGGTCTGTGGTCACTGTGAAACACTGATTGTCTTGAACATGCTGAAAAACTTCCTGTTTGTGATTGTAGACATGCAGGAAAGCCTTTCTGTGCACTCAGAACTCCAAGAGACTCGACTGAGTGAGACTAGAGGACAGTTGGTGACATTTTTTCACATATTTTATACAAGAAAACTGAATGGACTGCATATATTTGGAGATCAAAATAAATGTGCTTCAAAAAAGTATTAAATGCTGGTTTAAACAAAAGTGTATGCAATCTCATTTGTAATTGTGTAATGTAGATTCTTTTTGCTTTTTGATTCTTCTTAACCAGGAGGCCTCAGCAAACTTCTAGTCATGACTAAAATCAATTAAAAAACACACAATAACCAAGGTAACCACCATCCAAAAAAACCTAAATATACAAATTATTTACATTTTTTTAAAACCTATAAATACACATTTTTCTAATAAAATGTTATAAGTACATTTTATAAATATACAGTTTTCTAGTTGTTCCAAACTCTGAAATCTGTTATCAAATAGAAATTGTGCGTAGAAAAATATATTTATTAAAACCTAATCCTTATCCAGGAAATCACAAACAACTGGAAAAGTCTTGGGGACTTGAATACTGTAATGGAGTCAAAAAAGATTTCTAAAGTGACATTTGCAGAAAAAAAAAATATCCTGAGGCATAAGCATGCACTTCATAATATTTTCATGCATGAATGAGGAAATTATGTGTGAGCACATACAACATCTACCTGTCCATGGCAAACTACATGACCTACATGTTGCTAAGATGCATTATTAGGCATAAATAATTGTCATGGTTGTTAAAAAGAAGCATCAGGTACAAATTGTTAGATCTCTGCTGCTGCAGATTGTGTTCATCTTTGGCTTGGATCATTTGCCTAGACCTTGTTGTTGATTATCAAAACAGGTTTGGAGGTTATATTTGAAGTGAGGTTAATCATTCCTAAGGCAGTTAATCATTTGTTTACAAGATAGCAACGGTATTACGAGCAAGTCCGAAGCGAAACTTCTGTGAAATATGTAGCTTCCAAAAATAAAAAAATGGCCAGATTCAGATCATTTAAATATAGCAGTCTAATGATTTGTGCCAGACTTTCCAGCTCTTCCTCATGGGTCAATGGGAGCATCAGTCACATTTTTCCATTAAAGCATGGCGGGATGGGGGCGCAGGGCTGGGTGGGGTAGAAAGGGGATGGGGGAAGTAATCAGGCTTGAAGAACAGCTCATCATTTATTTATAAAGTGTAACGTTCCAGCCCCTCTCCTCCCACAAACCCCATACATCCACCTTTACTGTGCTCTCCGGCCAGCACAGTCAACATTTTGCAAGCAATTAGAAATCTGACTGGATTCTACCCTCTTTTTTCCCCTAGCTTGTTGTGGGTGGACACGCCATATGCTCCAAGAGCTCCACAATGGGTTTGTTTTTCTGAGCTCTGCCGTCCCATGATGCTAATCACGCTGGCTGCTCATGCTGGCTCATTGCAGCCCGTGGGAGGACTGTAGCCTGCCGGAAGGATCGATTGCAAAACACAACAGAGGCTGCTCGGCTCCACTCCTCTATACATGTGATCATATAGGGATGTAGTAAAAAGGAATATAAAACGCACCCAAACATGGGGATTTGTCATCTTTTTTTCTTGTAATAGAGTTGGAGTGTGAGAATTTGAGGGTGTGGATGTGTTTGTACAAAGGCTTTGGAGTCTTCTGTGCTGCTGTTCCCTTTGAGCCCATAACAAACAGACCAGCTCTAGTCCAAAGCCTCTCGTTTTTTGCACAAGCCGTATTTGCTTACTCTTCCTTTGCCATCAGTTATTAAATCCTGCCCAGTTATTCAGGGAATGATGTCCTACGATTATGGCTTTGCTGGTGTTTATCACATTGGTGCTTTTGACTTGTATTGCTCTGTTTAACATAGTTTGAGAACTTGCTGAGAGGACACATTTTATTGCAGCCTAAACGCCGGTTAACACCAACACAAATGTGAAAATTCAGGACAATTTTCATATGCAATGTCTATTTCAGAGTCTGACATTTTCAATTGAATGAACGCTGTTTGTAATGCCTTAAATTCAAAATCTTAAATTTTTCACAAAGAGGTGTTCTAATCTATTTTCTGTTGCACTGAGGAAAACCAGTGACATCAAAGCTGTATCCGAAATCAAGTCTTTAAGGGTTCTACATTTGGTTTGAATCTTAATTTACAACCGATCACTGGTGGACAGTAACTAAATATTTTTACTATGTTGCTGTACTTGAGTGCAATTTTCAAGTATCTGTACTTTACTGGAATATTTTTATTTTGGGAAACTTGAGCTTTTACTTCACTACATTCCAAATCACAGTATTGTACTTTTTACTCCACTATATTTCATAAAAACATGTTGTTCCTCATCATTTTGAACTGGATATATTATCATGCACTAGCCTACATGACGTGATATCAGTGTCCGATTCGTAAACGAGCTGATTCTTTTCAATTAACCTGTTAAATCAATTCGTAAATCGCACTGAACAATTCATTCACGAATTGGATTGAGCTGATTGCAGCTGTTCTCCAATCAAAACCTCACTGGTTCAAATGATCAGTCTGACCCAAAACGAGCCCAGAAACGGGAGATTCTCGGAGCTTGAGTTACTAATGCCAAATTTTTGCATTCATTATTTTTTATATAGATGTATTTTTAGCAGGAGTTTCGAAGTAGGCTATATAAAATTGTAATATAAACATTCATTAATCAGTACTTTTTTAATTTTAAGACTTTTACTACTTTTTAATACTAATACTTTTTTTTTGTTTTACATTTAAAAATCAAGTTCTTTTGTACTTTTACCCAAGTAAAATAAAAAAGGAGTACTTAATACTTTTACTGGAGTAATATTCTATATGGGCATCTATACTTTTCCTCAAGTACTTGATTTGTGTACTTTGTCCACCTCTGTAACCATTAAAATAAATATATGTGCTACATAGTATGAGTATGGTATTATGAAGGAAAATTGCATCTGCCATGTGACCTACCAGCATCAGTTGCGTTGCTTGATTTTCATTCACAGCTTCTCTCTTGTGGCCTCATGGAATAGTAAAGTGTCAATTTAATGCACACTTCATAATCTCTACTTTTTGCCTACTGTTTTTTTAATACTGTGAATTTGGACAAACTACTCTTTTGGCATGCTGTCTTTCACCTACTATATACTAGGATAGTAGCTTGGAAGCCATAGTTTTATATAACAGCATCAGCTCTGGGAATGTGACCAAAAGTGCTAATTTGATCGGTTGACCCTTTTTTTGCAATGGAAAAGAGATCATAATACCTCTATGTTAAAAAAATAATTGGACAGCATGGTTTTCTAAATGACATTTGAGTTACAGTTCTTATCACCCAATGCAATTTCAGGAAACAATTTGAATGGGATCAGAGAGTGTGCGCTTTCTAGATGTGGTTCCTGTGGTTACACAAGGTGACATGGTTGCATGCATTACATATGATATACGTCTTTTAATAAAATAAATAAATAAATTATATTATTTTATTATATTATAAATAAACATGAGTTTATAGAAGTGGCTGCTTGCAAAAAAAAAAAACATGAAAGTAAACAGAGAAATCGAGACGTATTTTACCTGACACTGATGTTTACAGACATTATTCGGACAGGATTAGATTTTACTGAAAAACTGTAATTTGCTCTGGAATTTGTACAGAGGATTTGTGAGAAAAACAGACTTGGCAAATTCAGATGTAAGATAAAATTTGCAAAGTACATCAAAGTACAAACATCCTCTGGGAAAAGTAGCCACGTCCACTCAAATGTAAAATTTTATTTGCACCGCTTTTACACACCATTCATCTTGTTTTGAACAGGGCTTGAGAATACTGAGAGAAGAAAAACAAATGATGCATAGCACTTTCTCAAAAAAAAAAATCCCCAGAAACCTTAGGGGGGATCTGCCTGAGGAGAGCACGCCAAAGCTTCTGACCTGTGAGTGCCGCCAAACTGATTGTGCTTATTTGATCATATGGTTTTTCCACAAAAAAAGATGAGTAGACAGTTCTTTGCTGCCATCCTGGGTGCATTAGAGTTTACACTACAAATTCAATGTGTTCACATGCGTACCTTCAAATGCAGTTTGAGTGCTCGGATTACAAAATGTTGTGGATCCCATTTACACCTGTATTTAGAGGTGACCATGTCAGCTGTAAATCTGGGACAGATGTTAATACCAGATGTATGCAGGGCCTTTGTCTTTTCCTGTTTTTCATTCACACATTGCTTTTTACACCAATACAGTCCTAGAGTGAGAAGGAAAGACATATGGGAAAGGGATAAAGTTTTCAGAAAAATTTACAGAAAAAGGAAACACTGAAAGATGAGAAGAAAGAGGGAAGGCAGCATCTAAATTGGAATGTCTGTCGGTGCCTCACATGCTCAATAATCTATTTACCATGCAGAATTAAGATTTCTGCTATCCAGCACATTGCAGCTCCAATCCCTAAAGCCAGGACGGATAATCCAAAATCCCTCTTAGGTCCTGTGAGGCCAGCCCTGAAGCAACAGAGTCAGGAGAGCTGCAGGGGCCTCTGGGTGCTTCAGAGATCTTCTGCACTTCCATTTCAGTGTGTTTGGAGGCATTTAAAATGTGTGAACTTTACTCAGTTTTAGTAATCTACTGAATTCTGAAGCCTGGAATTGAATCACATTCACACATTTTTATTGTTCACACATGCTGAAAATGATATATGGACACCAGTCGCTGTGAAAAACAGAGCAGGACAGGGTTTGGGGAAATGAACAAGAGATGTTTTCAGTTTGTTGTGCTTGGATTGGAAGAGCATGAAAAGGCAAGGAGTTGAAATGAGTAAACCAGTGTCACCAGTGTGTCAAAATAAAAACATTTCTCAATTAACTTAAAAGGGATACATGAAAATGCTGGCATCGTTTACCCATCCTCATGCCGTTCCAAACCACATGCTGCTATTGTTTCCGTGGAAATATTTTGAATGATGAATCTTCACACTGCTTTTTTCCATACACTTATAGTTCATAGTGACCAGAGGCTGTCAAACTCCACAAAGGATCCAAAAATGCCTAGAAAGAACAATAAAAGTAATTCAGACTTTAGCTTTGCATAAGGAACAGATTGAAATTTAAGTCATTATTGTCTGATAATCTTTCCCTTTGTAGCAGCTCTCAAATCTCATTCATACACCACTGTTCAAAATATTTTTAGAATTTAAAATAGTGCTTTGTATTTTAAAATATTTTATTTAAAATGTAATTTATTCATGTGATAGCAAAGCTGAATTTTTTCACATCATTACTCCAGTCTTCAGTGTCACATAATCCTTCAAAAATCATTTTAATATGCTCATTTGGTGCTCAAGAAACATTTCTTATTATTATTAATGCTGAAAACAGTGACAATGTATGGAAACTGATACATTTTTTTCTGTAAATAGAAAGTTTTTCCTGAATGTACATTTACTTTTGATAAATTTAATGTATTTTTGCTAAATAAAAGTATTAATAACTTTAATATATATATATATATACCCTAAATGTTTGAAAGTTAGTGTATTCAAACTTATGTCATATTTGGCTTCAACACATGCAAACCATTTTCCACTAAAGAAATCAAATCTACTATAATAACCATGTCAGTTTGCCCTTTTTTTTCTAAATGTGAATTAGATTTCTGAGTGAACAACTTAAATTTCATTCTGTTCCACATACAAAGCTATCATACAGCTTCAGAAGACATGGAATACAGTGCATGGGTCTGGTTTTATGGTGATTTTTATTGTCCTTTTTGGAGCTTGACTATGATGGCCCAGTAGTCCACAACAAAATGAAATATGCACAACAATGTAATACTTGGCCTAAATAAGGCAGGCTACACAAATAAAACTTTCCTTTTACCCCTTTAAAAAGCTTGTTTGAATGAGTGAAGACACAATAAATGCCACAGGTATCAAGGTTGAATGCCAAACCAAGGTGTGTTAAATGAATAGACACCGAAAAATTTATACAATTTATACAAAAAATTAATGAGCATTCATTCGAACTTTCTTTTAAAGTCCAATGTTATGTGTGTGTGTGTGCATGTGTGTTTGTTTTGAGTTCAGCCTCACTGGTGAAGTATACTGAGTCCAAGAGCATGTAGAGGAACACCGCTGTCTTGTGACGAAATCCAAGATAAATAGTCCAACAAAGTTCGGCTATTCCACAAGGAGAATCCCAAAAGTCACAGAAAAAAAAGAAAAAAAAAAGAAAAGAAAAAACAGCAGAGTGTATGAGACGATTGATCGTTGATTATATTCCAAAATGAGCACCCTGAGCGTTGTTGCTAAACGCCGATAAACAAAACGCTTTTTTTATTGGAAGTGTAAAATCTGCTGATTCTCTAATGAGAAAAACAGGGTCCAGCATACAGTGTATTTTATTGGCCCTGTTTTACTTTTTATTTCAGCTGGGCCCTCCCACTTGGGCGCTAGCTTGTCAGAGAATTTGTTAGAGGCACTGGAAAGAGGATGGGTTTTTGACCAAACTCAGTTACCCATTTTTTCTATGGTAATAATAATACCTAGCTTGTTTGGCTTGGCTCATCCTCATCCTGTTTTTCACCTCCACCAGGATGTTCTGTTGTTCCACCAGGGAATACGCAGCCTGATCAGGTGAAGGTGGTCGGTGGATTAGGCGTTCCAGTGGTCCCAGCACTTGCCTACCCAGCATGAGCTCCGCAGGTGTCTTCCCCACTCTTTCCGTCTGGGTGGTCTTAATGGCATAGCGGAATTCTGGTAGCCACTGGTCCTAGGTTTGATGTGGTTGTCCAACGTAGGCAGCAATCATTGTTTTTACAGTCCGATTGATTCTTTCAGTTAAGTTTGCTTGTGGGACCCCTGTCGGAGTTAGTCTCTGAACACAACCCAATGTCTTGCACAGATCACCCAAAATGCTGGAGGTGAACTGGGGACCCCTGTCGGACACCAGTTACTTAGGGACTCCCCAACGAGTAAAAATCTCCTCGCAGAGGATTTTCACTATTTTCTTGGCATCCCTAAGTGGAAACATCTCCATAATCAACAATGACAAGGAGGTAGGTGTTCTGTTTTTTTGCTGGTGAGGAATAGACCCATTAGATCCATCCCTAGGGTGTGTTCAGGCTCTGTTGTCAAGTGATGAGAAGAAATTGAGAGGCAAGTGGCAGCATTAGTAAAAGGTGACTCGTATACCCGGGTTAACACATCTGGACCCATGTTGAGGCAGCACTACCTGTGATGGACTTGAAAGTTGAGTTGTTGCAGTCGGAGAGTGAGGCATGAAGAGGTTTTGGGGCAGTTGAAGGCCCAGGCGCGTGCAGCATGATCCGTAAAGACATCAAATGACCTCCCTTCCAGGTAATGACTCTCACTTTTCAACAGCCCGAACCACAGCTAGACATTCATTTTCAAATGTACTATAATTTCTTTCTGCACCTGTTAAGGTCTGTGAAGCATATGCCACCACCTTTCCTCCTTCAGAAGAGTGTTGAGTGAGGATAGGACCCAGTCCTACATCGCTCGCATCTATGTGAAGGTTCTGTTGATGTCTGTTTGGATAAGTACTGGTGAGTTCCGTGATGCTTGTTTAAGCATCCATGCTATCTTGACACTCTGGAGTCCACTCCCACTTAACTCCTTTCTTTTTAAGGTGGTTTAGTGGAGCAGCAATGTCAGTAAAGTGGGGTATGAACTTATGATACCACCCTGCCAAGCCCAGAAATCTTTGCAGAGCTTTAAGTTCCTGCAGTGGGGGGAACTCTGCAACAGCCCTGGTCTTCTCTCAGTCAATCTCTACACCCCCTTCGGAGACTATATGGTCGAGGAACTTGAGCTGTTCTTTGAAGAAGTGGCATTTCTTCATATTCAGGGTCAAGTTGGCCTGGGTAAATTTATGGAAGACAGTGTTGAGAGGTTGAATGTGCTGCTATAATGTCTTTGAATAGATGATGATATCATCAATTTAGACGAAACTGATCTTCCCCCTCAAGTCAGCCAGAACTCTCTCCATCAAACGCTGGAAGGTGGCTGCAGAGTTTCTGAGTCCATATGACATAGAATTGAATTGAAATAGCCCCTTGGTGGTAATAAAAGTGGTCTTCTCTTTACTCGCCTCATGCATCTCCACTTGCCAGTATCCGAACCGCAGATCCAATGCACTGAACCAGGAGGCACCTTCCAGGGATTCTAGGATGTCATGAATCAAAGGCATTGGGTACAGTCTTGAGAGTGGGTCCCTTCAGGACTGTACTCAGAGTTCGGATGAGCTCAACGCTGGGGAGTGGCCTAATCTCCAGAAAGTTCTCACATTGCTTGATGAAGCACTTGAGCACTTCTGCAGTCTTACAGGAGTCCCCAAAAGAGGGGAACTCAAGGGAATGGGAGACCGAGCACAAAATGAGGATGAGCCAGCCATAACTGAGGAGGTAAGCACATTAGGTGGGTGAGTAGTAAGTAGTATTTTGAGCTTTATGAGTTGGAACTTTCTCTTTAACAAGCAGCATTGGGGTCTGTGGACAATGGACAGGAGAAATGTGTGAGGAAGCTGGTGATTAGGCCTGTAATCTGGAGAGTGTGGGAGTACTGGTAAATCTTTTTTTTTTTACTTTCCCATTTAGCATCTCTCCTTGCATTGTTTGTACCATTCGAATATTTAAAGTACAACTCCCTTCATCATCATCAGACTGTTCAGAATCAGAAATGTACAATGACCTAAGCATATATGTTTTTTTAAGCAGTAGGATTTGCCTAGTTACAAATGGGCCTGGTGTAAAATCCACGTCTGGTTGTTCAACATTCTCTTGGTCATTTACAGGTGTACATGGGTTATCTGTATTCACAGTGTTCACAACATTGACATCAGTAACTGGATCAGTATTAGGTACATCCATCCTGATAATTACACAAATCCAAACAAACACAAAAAAAAGAGATCCCCGTACGGGCCACCAACATGTAACACTCGGCCTAAATACACCAATATATAACACTCAGCCTTTCCTTTTACCTCTTTAAAAATCTTGTTTGAATGAGTGAATACCATAGACTGTATAAAAACATGGACATAGTGTCTGTGATGTCACCCGTAGGTTTCTGAAGAGTGTTTTTGAAGCTCATCTTGGCAGCGCGTCACTCCCAGATTATTGAAAATGGGCAAAGAGGCGGGAGCTGGTTGCTGAAACCACACCCACCTAACTCGACGGTGTTGACAGCAGCGGCAATCCACCTGTCAGTCAAGTGGCCACGCCCTTAATTATGTACAAATTCACCTCTCTCACAGTTGTCATGAATGGCAAAATTAGCTCAATAAACCAGGCTGAAAAACATATTTTTTTGTGCTGTAAAGTTGGGCATTTTGACATGGGGAGTCTATGGGACTGACTCCCATTTGGAGCCAGCCTCTAGCGGCCGGTTGATGAATTGCAGTTTTAGTCACTTCCATGTTGGTTTCAGAGAGAGAACGGCCCTGCTTTCCATTCGGAAGGGCTCATTCCTATGCCCTAATCCCTTCAAAGGGTTTACCCTCTGGAGTGAGAGCTTGAAGGGTTGAGGGTGTAGGGGACCAAACAACTGTTTCTTGAAGTGCCCTTCTGTGTCATCATGCAAAGAATCTGGCAAAGAATCATGGGAGCCCGAAGTGTCCATCAGTTGTACCCTCTGAAGTGGCCAGTTTTGAGCACTTCGGTTTGGAATGACCATTCAGTATTGCAGCCATGATTGTTTCCACTCTGAAGTGCCCTTCGGAGGGCGATATATCCCATTTGGAATGCACCGCCGAAGGTTGCCACTTGGTGAATACACAATAAACGCCACAGGTATCAAGATTGAATGCCAACCCAAAGTGTATTAAATGAAAAGACACTGAAAAACGATATACAATATCTACAATAAATGAATGGGTGTGCATTTGTACTGTCCTTTAAAGTCCAATGTTGTGTGCGTGTGTACGCTTGTGTGTGTTTTCGGTTAGGCCTCACCGGTGAAGCATATGGTCCGGGAGCACGTAGAGGAACAACGCTGTCTTGTGACGAAATCCAAGATAAATAGTCCCACAAAGAATGACTATTCCACAAGGAGAATCCCAAGAGTCACAGCAAAAAACAGCAGAGTGTATGAGACGATCGATCTTTGATTATATTCCAAAATGAACTCATTGAGCGTTGCTACTAAATGCCGCCAAACCGGCTTCTTTTATCAGAAGTGTAAAATTTGTGGGACTATAAAATCAGGTGATTCAGATGACGTCACAGGATTCTCTGGCGCATCGTGACGGAACTCTCGCGAGAAGAAACAATGTCCACAACACTCAACGGGGTAAAAAAACAAACAAAAAAACAAAGGGACAACAACACAGCTGTGATGTATCAACAATCAAATTAGCATTTTATTAACAGCTTTATAAATATCTCCCTCTTGTGTGACCGTGCTACAACAAGGCATAGGACTGATTTTGTTGTGTCGTGCTAATTTCGCTATGTTTTGGCTTGTTTCAATTGTGTTGTGTGCTAAATTCGTTGTGCATTTTTTTGTTGTGTTGTGCTAATTTCGTTGTGTTTTGCCTTGTTTTCATTACGTTGCGTTAACTTTGTTGTGTTGTGGCTTGTTTCCATTGCTTTGTGCTAATTTTGTTGTGTTGTGGCTTGTTTCCATTGCATTGTGCTAACTTTGTTGTGTTGTGACTTGTTTCTATTCCGTTGTGCTAATTTTGTTGTGTTGCAGCTTGTTTCCACTGTGTTGTGCTTATTTTGTTGTGTTGTGGTTTGTTTCTATTGTATGCTAATTCTGTTTTGTTGTGCACTACTGGGCCACTTTACTGACAGCTCCTGGTCACAATGCTGTCTTTGAATGGATGGGAGCAAACCAAAATTGACATTTTATGCTCCACAAATGAAACACCATACAGGTTTAGATTGACATGAGGGTGAGTAAATGACAGAATCTTCATTTCATTACATGTTAGGCTCACACTGTTCCTTTAAGTAACTGACATTCCTATCTTTGTGTTTTGTTAATACCAAGGATTTAAAAATCCTAGTTAAATATAATACTAAACTAGGCGTATAGCAGTGTGACTTACAGGAAACACTGTGTGTCTGTTTGGAGGCTGAATTCCCAGGCTCCAGTGTTAATAATTTGGAGATAACTCGGGTAACAAAGAGGGCAGCCAGAGCAGCAGATTTCCCCCTTGTCTCCAGTTACTCATTACAGGAATATGAAACCAGAGGATCGTTGTAGCATTTGCTGGCCTGACGAGCCCTGTGCTGTGTGTGGATGTCTTTGATTAGGCTTTGGAATTAGAAGTGTGATGTGTCATAGAGAGGACATGGATAAATGCGCAGGGCTTTGGGCCTGCTAATGCAAGCGGCAGCTGCACAACAGCTGACAGGCTCCTGGCGGAGCAACGCAGTAAAACACACCTTCAGCGAGGCCCCTACACTGAGGCATGTGCGCACAGACACACGGTTGCCATGGTAACACACAGCTGTCAAGTGCATCAGACCACACCCCAGTGAACAGGCAAATACACAGCAGTGAGGTGATCTTCTGATGAGTTGACACTCACAGCGCACACTATATCTGCGTTTCTCGCTCTCTCTTACACACACAGATACGAGCAAACTCGCCCTTGAGCTCCATATGGAAAAATGATGACACAGGGGAAGTATTAAGCCAGGCCTATTCAATTACAAAATCAGTTGGGCCAGATTTTCAAACCAAGAAGGTTAGCTGGGCCAGTTATTTCAGCGGCGAAGCAACTCGACACATTTTAAAACCAACACAAACAAATGTATTGAATACATGTACGGTTTATTCATTGTTTCTCTTTTAACTTTGGTCAGTTTGCACATCAAAAGGTGCATAAAATACTATAAAAGAGCTAACTGAACAGAAACTGAGGTAGCCCCTAATTTTTCCACTTACAAAAGAAAAGAAAAAAACTGACCTAGGCACCTCTTGCCTAGGCCTACCTAGGCAACATATCTCACCTATCTGATCACAAAGTGCATAAAACAAAATAGTGCACAGTAGTAGATAAGCAATAACATTAAGTTCCTTTTGAAACAAAATAAACATCTTGCTCACATTTGACCCAGGAACATCTCAAAGTGCATAAAAAAGTGCACAGTATTCACAACTAGGCTATAACTAACACATGAATACAAGGTGGACTACTGCACATATTGCACATACTGAGGGAACATATTTTAAATCACCACATTTGTGATTAGGCATGCCTTTGTTACACATCCAACATTATTTTGATGTAGGCTACAGTTACCCAGCTAATTTAGTGGGAGAAGTGACATTTTTTGTTTTGAACGAGAGCAGTGACTTTAGGCTCGTAAGTTGTCAATGCAATCCGAAGGCATTGGTGGAGAGTACGGTCAGTCAGGGAGCAACGAGAGTTGCTTTTTATGGAGTTCATGTGTGAAAAGCTTGACTCACATGTGTAAGTTGAACCAAACATACTGAGCATGACGATCGCTACTTTCTTAATGTTAGGAAACTGATGTACATTGACATTAGTTCAAAACATTGTAGGGCCGTTAGTGCAAAGCTCCTGTGCCATGGTTACAGATGACCGCATGTCAACAAGTTAGAGTGTGAATTTCCCCTCATCAATGGAAGGAACCACTTGTTTTTTGCTCTGGCGGATAAGTCCCCTTCTATTGCAACAGTGAACGGGTCTCTGACAAAACGGCCACCTCTGTGGGCAGAACAAGTCCATCCAATCGACCAGCAAAGTTCATTTTCAACCTCGCAATAAAATCTGTCATCACATCTGTGATTTGTGCGGGGGATGAGATGCATTTGCGGAGTGTCGGAAAATGCAGCATTTGGCCTGTGATCAAATCAGTTGCGAAAAGGTCCAGTTTAACTGGGAATGCACGCATCTGTTCCACAAGGTCGATGACAGTTTTGTCTCTGCCTTGTAGTGGCAAATTGAGATCATCGTGACACTGTATGAATTCACGTAGGGATGTGCGTTTTTGGCGGGACCACGGGCTGGGCCATTTGGAGGTTGCTTCTGGGCCGCATGTGGCCCGTTTCAAACAGAAACAGTTAATCTGTATTAAGCCATTCAAACAGAAACAGTTAATGTGATCATGTTGTGTAAATGAAAGATGTCATCATCTCATTAGACGTAGTTATTCTGAGCATTGTGGCACAGCTCTCTCTTCCTGCTTTCCTTACTGTTACGGCTACCTATGTGTTGCAATGTTCATTTTGAAATCACAACTTTTACTGTAAACCTCATAGATTTCTACACATATGTGGTTATGAATCATCAAGCCAGGAGGATTACAAGAAAAGACAACACCAGCAAAAATGGAAACGGGAAATGTCATCAAAGGCAAAAGTTAGTAACTGCAAAAAAAATCTGTAAGGTCATTGGATGCTTTCCGTAGGATTCATTATTCCTAAATATTCAGCACGGAACGGAGTACTGGACATTTTTCAGAGACAAAACAGCAAGAAATGACAAATGTTTTCTTTCCATTTGCAATGTATATCTAAATAAAATGGCTTCTTGAAAGACTAAAAAAAAAAAAAATAGAATAAACACGGGAATATTCCATAAGAGTTGTCAGTTTAGATTTCATGAAAAAAAAAAAAATGCTCAAAAATTAATTTCTGTTCATTCATGATTCTATACTTGCAAACCTTTCTTTCGTCTGTGGGAATGCAAAAGTTTTTTTTTTATCACATTTGTTTATATAATTTGTACAACACAGATTATTAAAAGAAGCTGCTTCACATTAATAAACAGGAAAACAACAGTGTAAATCTAAAATTATCAATGCTCACAATTTAATTTAAGGCCCAATTCTTACTATTAACAAACCATTAACTATTACTTGTGCCTCATTAAACTCAGTTGACCTCATTAAACTTAGTTAATAGTGAGAGATGATGCCTATACTAAAGTGTTATGATCAATTATGAAACAAATTCATTTTTTGTAATGCAGCACTTCAGAATGCAATAATGTCATTATTCAACTCAATTTAGTGCAATAACTGTCAATGTTACAAAGTTAATCAGTTATTAAAAATTTGTTCAATTCATCTGTAAGCAGCTCTTCAGAAGGCAATAAGGTCATAATTCAGCTCAATTCACTTCAGTGTTGATTCAGTTCAGTTCAACAACATTGTCAGCATTGCAAAGTTAGTGTCATTGTCTAGATCAATTCAGGTCAAATTTTGTTGTCATCTGATGGTGTCAGTACAGTTAGATCGATAATACTTATCTTAATATTACAATTAATTTTGTTAAAGTCAGTAGGGTCCAATGTTGTTTTGGACCATTGTATTTCACTACATAAACAACATCTGTTTTAACAAAACAGTTGAAACATGAGAAAGAAAGGTATAAAGGTTGGAAGATGACAGAATTTTCTTTTCTTCAGTATAACAAAATTTTAAACAGGTTTGTAACTCAATATTAACCTCAATGTTTTAAGCTAGAAAGTGGAATCAGAAGTCTGTGGGTTGGCCTCACCTGCAGCTGGCGCACCTCATCACCATGTCCTTCACAGGCCAGTTGGCCTCTGTGGAGAATTCCAGTTCAGTGTCATTCAGGGGACAAACTAAAAAATCAGCCAATGTCTGTTGCTCACTGATTTGTGAAAGAAGGTGCTGACAGTCCCGGTGCATTGAAGCCCACTCTGTGTCTCTTTGTTTTAAGAGTGCAGTGTTTGCTGAGTGCTTGGACTGGAGACTGGGCCAAGCAAGGAGTTGAGTGAATATATACTCTGAGGAATGAGTTCTTTTGTGAACCCCAACCATCTCTGAGTGCTTTGTCTGTCAATCAGGCACTGGATTTCCAAGTAAGCATTTCAGTTACCAAGAATAAGGGATCAATATCTATGAGTTATTCTAGAGAAAAGCAGGCAGTGCCTTTAACATTTATGAAACAGCAGGTCTCCACACACTTACCAGTTCTGACATGAACATAAAGCAGCTGGAGCAGTTGCCATGGCTACGTAGGGTTTGATGGAGGTGTGACATTAGCCCTGCCTTCTGAGGGGGAGGAGAACCTCAGTGAACACAAGGTCAGGGTCATACCACCTGCCCACATCTGCCTCTCTCAACACAGAATGATCAATATAAAAATAGATAGATATAATGACAGCTATACAGACAGACAGATAGATGTCAGCTGAGTTTGGAGAACAGAATTCACAAAAAAAAAAATGTAGCTTTTCCTGTGTAAAAACTAGCCCTGTCTCCCTGTGGTTTTAAGTTGTAGTTTTAGCTAGCCACTTTCCTGTCACCATAACTGGAAATTACAGCCAAGAAATGAAATGACTGGAAAATTTTCTGCGTTCCTGAATCCTGCATTGTGCCGACTTAATTTGACGTTGACAGTGTTTCAGATGTAAATTAAATAACGCACAGTGGATATTGCTCACATCTGGTAAATGCAGGTGTCTTTACATTGAGATTTTATGATCATTTAATCTAGTTTAAATTTGCAATGATTTTAGGCGGACTGATTTAAGTGTGCTGTAACATGATGGGGCCTGAGCTGTAGTTCTGCCTTAAAGAGTTAATTCATTCAAATATTACTCACCCTCATGTCGTTCCAAACCCACAAGGTCTTTGTTCATCTTTGGAACACAAATTAAATATTTTTGATGAAATCCGAGAGCTTTCTGACCCTGCATAGACAGCAATGCAACTGACACGTTCAAGGTTCAGAAAGGTAGTAAAGACATTCATAAAAGTCCATGTGACATCAGTGATTCAGCCGTAATTTTATGAAGCAACAAGAATACTTTGTGCTCAAAGAACACTAAAATAATGACTTTATTCAGCCATTTTTTCTCTTCTGTGTCAAATTTCGATGCACATTCACGACAGTACTGTACCACGATGCATGGTAGCTGCGTTGCTGTCTATGCAGAGTCAGAAAGCTCTCAGATTTCATCAAAAATATCTTAATTTGTTAACCAAAGATTAAAAAAGCTAATAATTAACGACAGATTAAAGAGGGTGAGTAATAATGAGAGAATTTTTATTTTTGGGTGAACAATCCCTGTAAGTGTGTTGAATGAGAATGTACAGCCTCTGCTGTCACACACCTGAAAGTAATTATTTTAGTCAATGTGCATATTAATCTCTGCCGGTAAAGCCCTAAACACACTGCATGATTTTCGTCTGTGCCAGATGAAAGATTGACATTGTGAAACAATCGTGGCGATTTCTGTTATCGTGGCTTATGTTATCTCTTACTCTTTCACCGCTTCCATAAAAAATACAACTGTTAAAGTGTGATTTATCATGCTCTTTTTGTTTACCACTAGCGCATGCTGATGACGTTTATTCTTCTGTAGTACGAGTCAATAGGTGTCATCACCGTATAGTCTACACACGTCGTAGCCAAGTTCATTAGATCCATGTCGCACAGTGTGACATGCAGTGGTCTTATAGGATTGTTAAAATCGTGCAGTGTGTTTTGGGCTTAAGACTTGAAATTACTCATTTGACTTTCTCCATTAAATCTGCCCCTTCATACAGACATACAAAAAAGATTTATGGATATAATTAGAGCTTAAGTGTTGAAAATAAGAAAATGCAAATGAGAAATATTAGACTCACTGCTTCTTCTTTGCTGTAACGTTCTTGCAGACCCAGTTCATGCCATCCTGAAAGAAGGAAGCAATTTATGTGAAAACCAATCTCTGATGGGAAGGTCCAAAATAAATGCATGGGTAAATAAAAGAAGGCCGATGACTCACCTGAACCCCCTCTCCTGTAAGTGCAGAGCAGGACTGAATTTGCCACATGCGGTCCCGAATGGTGCGCAGGTTCAGTCCCTCTGCGATCTCAGAGGCCGGAGCAGCAGTCAGCAGGTCTTGCTTATTGGCAAAGATCAAAACAGGTACGCCACTAAGTTTCTCCTCATCCAGCAGCTCGGCCAGCTCCTGCACATCACATGAACCATTCAAAATAGCTCATTCAAATACTTTTAGCATGCATTTGCTTGAACAAATGCATGTCAAGATCAAGTATATGCTTACACATTTTTTTTGGAGCAATCTAGTAGTGTTTCACTCCAAATCAGTTTGAAATATCAATGCTGCGGTGAACTGTACTAAGCTGGAAAATGTAGCAAAACCTGAGAACATGTGAAGCCACATATTCTGAGAAATATCCTGCAGAGGCCTTGGATGCACACACACAAACACGACCAGCAATAATAAACAGATTTGCTATATATACCTGCCCCGTTTCCTCAAATCGCTTCCTTTCTGCACTATGACATAAATCTGAAAAACAAAAACATAATGCCAAAGAGCAAACGATATAGGATATATTACATACACAAGAAATATAAATACACTACTGTTCAAATGCTTGGCGTCAGTATTTTTTGAATTGATACTTTGAAAAGATGAAAAGTGACAGTCAAAGACATTTATATGTTACAAAAGAGTTCCTTTTCAAAAACATGCTGTACAAGAAAGTATTAAAAAGACTAATAAGATAAGGTTAAATACAAAATGCCACACAAAAGGAGATGTTAGAATAACAGCCTCAGTAAACATTCACTGTCACTTTATACTTGAAATTTAAAAGTGTTTAACTTAAATGGTAGCAACATTTGGTCGCTTTAACACTGGTGCCTACAGTATCATTATTGTTAACCAATACTTTTGTAATATTAAATATGAATTTTACGTTTAATGTCAGAAGAAAAAGAGGCAGAAAGACTAGTTTTCGGAGTTGTGCTTAGTTTACTGTAATCAACATAATGTATAAATTGCTTGACTCTGTGAAATCATTCCTGCTTCGGGGAAATATGAGGTTTCACTCCTACAGAAAACCCACTACTGCTGCTAATGATCCACACTACACGCTCTCAGTGCCGATAAATGACGCGCACTCTCTAGGGTGGCTAAATCTTAACACAGACATGACTAGAGGCAGATTACTTCTCACCATCTTTCTCCAGGTGTCTTCCGAGACGCCGACGAGGGTTACTAGGGGGAGCCAGGTGACGTCACCGTCCGTTGGCGTCATTTTAAAGGAACAGAGCTTTTTTTTTTTTTTTTTTTGTGAACTGAACATTTCTCTGGTCAGGTTTCAGTCATAAAGTCAGGTCTGACTGCATTTATTACAGCCAACTTAACATTTTCACCGTTAATGCCCGAGAAAAACTCAACTACCCAACACTATATGGGGCAAGTTGTCACAATAGAACCTACCATTAGAGAGTCAATATACAAATAATAGAATTATGAAATACAAACTTATTCAGAAAACAGCAGAGATGTAAAAGGTAAAGTACAAAAATAATAAATAGATGTGTTCGATGATTATATAGTCAAACCAAAATTTATTCAGACATCTTCAACATTTCTCACATTATCAGTTTATTAGCTATACAGGTCCTTCTCAAAGAATTAGCATATTGTGAAAAAGTTAATTATTTTCCATAATGTAATGATAAAATTAAACTTTCATATATTTTAGATTCATTGCACACCAACTGAAATATTTCAGGTCTTTTATTGTTTTAATACTGATGATTTTGGCATACAGCTCATGAAAACCCAAAATTCCTATCTCAAAAAATTAGCATATTTCATCCGACCAATAAAAGAAAAGTGTTTTTAATACAAAAAAAAGTCAACCTTCAAATAATTATGTTCAGTTATGCACTCAATACTTGGTCGGGAATCCTTTTGCAGAAATGACTGCTTCAATGCGGCGTGGCATGGAGGCAATCAGCCTGTGGCACTGCTGAGGTGTTATGGAGGCCCAGGATGCTTCGATAGCGGCCTTAAGCTCATCCAGAGTGTTGGGTCTTGCGTCTCTCAACTTTCTCTTCACAATATCCCACAGATTCTCTATGGGGTTCAGGTCAGGAGAGTTGGCAGGCCAATTGAGCACAGTAATACCATGGTCAGTAAACCATTTACCAGTGGTTTTGGCACTGTGAGCAGGTGCCAGGTCGTGCTGAAAAACGAAATCTTCATCTCCATAAAGCTTTTCAGCAGATGGAAGCATGAAGTGCTCCAAAATCTCCTGATAGCTAGCTGCATCGACCCTGCCCTTGATAAAAAACAAGTGGACCAACACCAGCAGCTGACATGGCACCCCAGACCATCACTGACTGTGGGTACTTGACACTGGACTTCAGGCATTTTGGCATTTCCTTCTCCCCAGTCTTCCTCCAGACTCTGGCACCTTGATTTCAGAATGACATGCAAAAATTTGCTTTCATCCGAAAAAAAAACGTACTTTGGACCACTGAGCAACAGTCCAGTGCTGCTTCTCTGTAGCCCAGGTCAGGCGCTTCTGCCGCTGTTTCTGGTTCAAAAGCACACGCCTGTGCACGGTGGCTCTGGATGTTTCTACTCCAGACTCAGTCCACTGCTTCCGCAGGTCCCCCAAGGTCTGGAATCGGTCCTTCTCCACAATCTTCCTCAGGGTCCGGTCACCTCTTCTCGTTGTGCAGCGTTTTTTGCCACACTTTTTCCTTCCCACAGACTTCCCACTGAGGTGCCTTGATACAGCACTCTGGGAACAGCCTATTCGTTCAGAAATTTCTTTCTGTGTCTTACCCTCTCGCTTGAGGGTGTCAATGATGGCCTTCTGGACAGCAGTCAGGTCGGCAGTCTTACCCATGATTGCGGTTTTGAGTAATGAACCAGGCTGGGAGTTTTTAAAAGCCTCAGGAATCTTTTGCAGGTGTTTAGAGTTAATAAGTTGATTCAGATGATTAGGTTAATAGCTCGTTTAGAGAACCTTTTCATGATATGCTAATTTTTTGAGATAGGAATTTGGGGTTTTCATGAGCTGTATGCCAAAATCATCAGTATTAAAACAATAAAAGACCTGAAATATTTCAGTTGGTGTGCAATGAATCTAAAATATATGAAAGTTTAATTTTTATCATTACATTATGGAAAATAATGAACTCATTCACAATATGCTAATTTTTTGAGAAGGACCTGTAGTTTAGAAAAAGGTAATAAAATATGATAAGAACTTTGTTGAGTTAAACTTTGTTAGAAAAAAAATCATCTTGATAACGTCAGATGCTTTTGATACAAAGGTATGTAATGAATTAGTTAGAATAGCTGTCAGCTGTACACACTTACAGATAATACCAATTTACAATTGACCACTTTCAACCAATTACCAAGCAATACTTAATTTCGTTCAGTCTGTGTAAAAAGGTCGCATAAGCAAATACAGAAAAAAACACTTAAGCAAAACATGGTCAGGTCAACGTGTCTGAATAATTTTTGGTCCCAAATATTTCTAAATTTTACTGGTAGCCCACTGTATGAAGAATTTTTGGGTATAATATGTCACGGTTTACTTTATTTTGCTATCCTTGCTTACATAAATGAACTAGAGTGTCTTGCACCCACTAGTAAAAAACAAAATAAAATAAAATAAAATAAAATAAAAATCAAAACTTATATCTGGTGTAAAAAAATGTTTTTTGTTTGACTGTAGAACACTCTTATCTTAATGTAGACCTTTACGGTTTTATTGTGATCACATTGCCCTTCTGATTATCAAATGTTTTATATAATTCTACTCAAATCATTGCGAATGTTAATACTGTATAATATCATAATAAAAAAACCCTCTTTCTCACTGTTTTTTCAGACAGTTGATGTAATCATACCAAACACAGCAATTATTATTACAGCTTTCATCATCAGTGCTACAAAACCAACTTTGACAAAACAGTTATAAAGTGAGCTTTTAAAAAGGCAACAATTGCACTGATTCTACTAAAACAACTCATTTTATTTACAGAATCTGTAAATAAATCTGTAAAAATACAAAAACGGCAGCCATGGCAAGTCCATCTAGACTGATCTCGACATAAAATGCACCATGCAAAAATTCACTCTATCAGTCCTTCAAAAAGGGACTAGGATATTCAAAACCCTGATTGCCAAAAAAAAAAAAAAAAAAAAACATTCAAACAACAATACAGTGTGAGAGGAATATCTGTAGAGAATAATGCTGGTGTTTTCCCGAAAGGCAGAAGAGTGACAGGCCGTCACTGTCAATATCATTTCACAGTATGTTTCAAGGACCGTACATCTGGAATCAACCCGGCGTGAAGTGCCTCACTTCAGGGCTCAGTGGGAACAGGACTGTGTGAGAATTCTCAGTCCCTGAATTGAGAGTGAATCAGACGTTTGGTCTTGGCAGTTACTTACATACACATAAGTAACAGTATTAACTACTAAAACATTTTCAACATGCATGTTAATGGAGCTGGTTATATGGAGGCTTTAACCTTTCTATTTAACATTTGCAACCATATCTGCAAGTACAAAATTCCATAAAATTCTACACCACTCTTCGTCACGTCTCATAGTAGAACAATAAGTAGGGTGACCAAACGTGCCATTTTCCCAGGACACGTCCTGGCCAGGATTTCTATATTGCCTAAAATATCCACATTTTGGCTTTGTTTGCACTGCGCAGACCAATTGTTGTATGACAAAGTACCGTGAGAGCTCTAGAGAGCAGACGGCTTCTTGTGCTTTTGAATCGCTCTCACGGTACTTTGATGTCATACACCGGTCGGTTTGCTCAGTGCTGCTTCAAGTCCAACACTAATATGTACACGTATCTGCATCGCTGTGACCGTTCTCTGTAGATCCCATCTTCTCATGCACCACGATTGGTCGATTACGTACAATGTCTGCATGTTATTGGTCAAACGATCATTACCTTCATTAAGTATGAAAACAGGAAACCAAAGCCAAAACCTGGATATTTTAGGCAATATAGAAATCCTGGTCAGGACGTGTCCTGGGAAAATGGCACGTTTGGTCACCCTAGCATTAAGTCTAATACTGTATAAAACATATAAAGGTCTGGTGTAAACATCTCTAATTAAGCTTTCTGCTTTTTCTTGGCTGGTTTGACTGAGGGCATTTCCTCCACACTGACATCATCATCGTCATCATCTTCATCTGATAATTCAGACTCTTCGTTTTCTGTGGCTGAAGAAGCATAATTTATTAGCATCATTCATTTTCAAAACAAAAGATAAAACAGTTTTAAATGCAATTTTGTGACAGAGCTACTGTGTGCTTGCGACAGAGTGATTTATTTCTCACCAACTAAATGTAACCCACTGACGGTCACGGGTCCAGTTCCAGATTTCAGGCGTAGTGTGACAGGAGCCATCAACTCAAACTCCCCAAGGCTTACCTGAGTAAAAACAGTGAAAAACTGTTTTAAAAACTTGCAATATGTTGGAACATTTACGTACAACAGTAGAATTTAAAAAAGTAACTCAGAAATATGTTGCATTACCATAGGCAGGCAGGAAATGTTGAGATTAGCTACCGGCACTGATATTTTCTTTCCTTGGTGATTCATAGCGGTCACTTCCACAACATTATTCTCCTCTTTGGCACCGTCACCCAGACAAATCTAATGGTTTGAGAGAAAGGTAAATAGTTATGCTTTTAAAAGCACATCATCGAGCAGCGACAGATCTTTTCTTCCATATTGTGACATCCATCGGATAAGAAATAATGTAGGACAGGGATTTGGTTCTATCCATCGGTTGTTCACTGGATTTTGAGATGTGGGCCTGCATTAAAAGTGGAGGCAGATGAATGTGACATCTACCGTAGTTCAGCAAATTGTCACATGCAAAATCCAGTCATTTGAATAGGAATCCATTTAATCTGGAATTTCACATGAGAGCAAAATATTTCCCCACGCAAATTTTGCAACAAATTCAAGCTGGTTACATGATTCACTGCTTTCACTGTTAGAAAGCTGTTTTGTTTTGAAAGTGACTTTGGTGTGAGCTGTGCTTCATTTCTCTAGTCTATGGACAATAGACGATTAATATTTTTGCCTGCAATATTTTTAGAATCTGCACAAATGATTGGAGAAGTCCTGCATATGTTACCAGAGAGAAGTCTGTAATTTCACCAGAAGATCACAGATAGAACACTTTGATTAAACATTAAAAAAAGGTCTAAACAAACAAACATACATACATGTATTGTTCAATTGTTGAAATATTCATATCTATAACATGCATTTAAAATAGATTTGATAGGGTGCATTTTAATTTCATACTGATTTAAAAGCATAAAAACAATTATTTAAACCTCGTAATAAACCCAAATTATTTGTTTGTCTGTAGAACACGCCAGTCACTATTCACTAGCACTGCATAGAAAGTGCAATGAAAGTAAACGCTGACCCATACAGAGCCATTCAGTTTCAGAACAACACAGGCGGACTGTTCTTGCAACAAAGTAGTCTACGAACCGTTCTAAGTTCGAGAAAATGTTCCACGTCGTCATCTTCATCTGCTTGAAATGTGTAAAATGGAACTTCGGAAGACAACTCACAACCTAAAGGAATCCAAAACCACAATATTAAATAGGTATATTTAATTTAAATGCATAAATGAATGGAATTACAGAAACTAAGACGTTTTAACTATATCTTGATGCACAGTGACCCAGGGTTCTTTTGATGAACGTTAAACACCATTGGCTACAATTAACGTTTATGAAAATACAGACAACTGCCGTTGTCCCACGTGTTAGCAAATGTACAAAGCGTGCAGCGCGTTACTGCTAATCTTACTGAACACATAGCTTTCCAACCGCGAGCGCGACTCCACTGCACTGTCTGATACTTCGTCCTCCATAAACGACATAATTATTCAAACGTTATTACAGTCGCTTCAATATAGGATATAACATCCACAGTGCAGGTCGCGTTTCCAAAACACACGTGACGAGTACGCGAAAACCGTCGCAAGAATCTAGACGTCATCAACATGGACACGGAAGCGGGCTAGTCTTTCTTTTCTTTAATTTGGTACAATATCTGAATTCTATGTCAGAAATAAACAATAAAGATGATGTTTTTTTTTCTTTTGTTGATTGCAATAAATTATTACAATTCTTAATACCACATTGATTTGTCCTCGTTGATGTGTTTTTTTGTTTTGAAGGTCATCATTTATTCGTTTTAGCCTACCTTTTATATAATTAGACTTTAATTGTTTATAAATTAACTTTGCTTTTCTTAGATGTATACCAGCCTATGTATCTATGAAACTTTACCTTTACCTAAACTGCAAAGTTTTAATAAAACCATGACAAATAAGATAATTTGGATTGTTTTAAAAAGGGGTAGCAACAATAGACCTGCAAAGTTTTAATAAAACCATGACAAATAAGAGAGTTTGGAAGGGGTAGCAACTGTGGCCCTTGAAGGCATTTTTCATTTAACTCACTAACCACTGATTGTTTTTCTATTTAACATTTTAATAGCCATTTTAATTACATACAACCCTTACAGAAATTACAACTATATTACATATACATAATCATAATTACATCAAAGTACAGAAAGGTCTTAATTTTTTAAATATATGCATTGGATATGACCTTAAAAAATAAAAGCCCTTTACATTGGATGTGATAAACAAAAATAAAATGAAGCAACAAGCCATATAGAGATAAACAATAGCCATTTTTGCATACAAATTACCCTTAAATGGGGTGGGAAAAAAAAACTGTCAAAATTGTTGGCCCATCACATGCACAAAAATATTTACATTTTTAACTCAGGAATTTTAAACGTTACATACGGAAATCTGCAGGAGCCTTTTGTGCTCATTTAGTTTTTCAGAATATAACAATACAGAAAAAAGTGTCAGTAATTCTGGTTAAAAAAGGGAGTAAATACAGAGTTTCTTTTGCAGGAAAACAATCCTAGCACTGACAATGCAGAGTGGACTTCAGAGAAACCCAACTTCAGCTGTAGGGATTTTTAAATATATTGACAAAGAGGAAGACTGTCATTAAAGAACAAGCAAAGTTATTCTCTTCAGGCAACAGAAAAAAAAAATCTCTCTGGTATTTTAAAGATAATTAATGTACCTTCATTTATTTTCAGATTTCACTCTAATTACAGATGGGGCATTGGTCTTGAGGTTTACAATACATTTTTTTTTTTTTTTTTGTAAACATCAGCATCTCAGAATTATAATGTAACCATGTTGTGTCTCAGAATTGTATAATTTACCACCTTAAACAAAGAAAGAACTGTAGGAAATTACTTTTCATTACCCTCAAATATATTCCAGAGGAGGGCAAGAGCCAAAAGGCGTTGTTGTACAAAAAAAAAAAAAAAAAAAATTGTATCCATAAAAGATACACATGCTAAAGGCTTACACAAAAGTACCCCATGCAGTCTTAAAGACAACAGACTTTAACAGTATTTACTTGTGCCTGCTCAAAGTTCAATTTCAGTTTTTTTCTTTTCTAAATAATACCCGAGCAGCATCCCAAACCTCAAAGGATAGCTTTAGCCTGTTGTGTTCTCCATACGAGAGCTCACAGACACTGTTTGAATCTGGAAAACGGCAGAATTTATTACAATGTCCTGGAAAGCAATAACACAAACCCAGACTGTTATGAAGTCCTTCTAGATTATTGCTTTGAACATTGTAAAGCACTGAAATGAACTATTAAAAACAGCAAAGTGAAGATGTCTCCTATCAAGTAATGGCAAGTTTTTAGTCTGGAGAATCTAGACGTTAACTTAAACATGCACATATGCTGAACACAAACTGCAACTCGGCTGTATCTAAGAGATTTAGTGGGTTCAATGGCACTTGGCCAACTCAAGCAAACGGTCCACCAGAAAAAACTCAAAGTAACTTGTGCGTCCTGAATCACCCTTGCAGACGCAGTTCAATTATTTTTCCATTTCTGAACACACCAATGTGTGCATGTGTGTACACCTACTTTCAACTTCCACCACACAATGGCAAAGTGAATGAACAGCACCTAAATTTCTAGAAGTGCATTCGGCATATGATGTGAATGAAGCTACAGGCCACCAGAGTTGCTATTACAAAACTTGTGATAGTTACATGAACAGGTAGCGTGTTGGGGCCGAAGCTTTGTGCAATATCTGGGAGGCTCCCTCTGTATGTTTTTTTTTTCCTCAGCAGCTCAGATTCACAAACTCCTCCCCATTATTATAACGTCTTTTGGGAATCCCTCCATTTTGGCCACTTCAAAGCAGCCCAGTTTGCTATAAAAGTCCAACATCCGTTTGTCCATCTGCCGGACCTCACAGAAAGCACCATGTGAACCTGAAAACCGAGGAGGAAAAGATGTGTTTATGAAAGAATGAAAGAATTTAAACAAATCACTGCAGCTTTTCTTGTCCTCTAACATGTCAACATCCGACATTTATGAACTATAAACACTGCTTACTAAAGTCAAAGTAAAGTGTGGTAAGAGAGTGACGATCACACAGAATTTAAAAGCAGTTTAATGTACAATGTATTCAATTACCAGTTACTGTATAATAACAATGTTATTACTACAGCAATTAATAATGTATTATGTTAAATAAATTCACGTGCCACACAACCTAACTTTACCTACCATTGGCTTTCAATGATGAGAGGAGACATCCCATCATGCTTTTGGCAACACTGGGGTCAGTAACCTTTGCATGAATGTCCACTTTAATGAGTGATGGGAAGTTACTGAGGAACGATTCTGGTAAGCCTTCCTCCTCCTCATGGAAACTTAACATCATTTTCTATAGTGGAAAAAATTATTAAAGTTGCTGTACAGTTGCTGTATACATATATATATATATATATATATATATATATATATATATATATATATATAAATTAGATTTTGTCTGAAATTTCAATAAATTGTTCCATACAAAGAATAGTTTGTTGGGTTTGATGAAGAAGACATGACATGCTAACCTCAGCCTCTGACAGGTCCTTCTCTGTGTCTGGCTTGTTGTATTTCTCCTGCATGAATGGAATCCAATTCATCTTGCATTTCTTTACAAAAGGTTTGACATCCACAGTGCCCAGAGCATAGCCGCAGATACCTTCCTCATCCTCAAGCACAAAGCCATAGTCTTGGCTGAGCGTCAGGAAACCTCCCACTAACCTGCAATAGAGGATGATGGTACAAAGTTCACGTTATTAATCAAGCACCCACAATACATTAATGTGACTAAACAAAGTGGAAGCTTAAACCACACCTGTCTCCAATAAGGTCCGGTGACTCATCTGAGATAGAGATGCCGTCACAGCCCTCAGTGAACATTTCTTTGCAGATCTTGTAGACTGCAGACTAAGGACAGAGAGTGAGAGAGATGCAGTGTGTGAAGGCATCTGACAGCTTTCATTCCACAAAGTGCGAGCCCTCTAAGGACTAACAGGTGGACCAGACTGCTGTTTCAGCAGAAAGCTTCAGATGTGCTGCAAACAAACCTAAAAGCACAGCTTTAACTGGGACACCTCAGCTGGGAATTCAAGCAGCCAACAGCAACGTTTTATTTAGACGATGCATCGACAAGAGTTTTCATACTACAGACTACAGCTTACCGTAGACAAGTCATGTCCTCAACATAAAGAACAAAATTAACATCTTGGGGCCGGCTGCGCGCAGGTTACAACTTAGCCTAGTTGCAATGTGAACGGGCATTAAGATGCAAATTATGCACTACTAAATGTTTTTGCATTGCACCATTAAACTTATTTTAAATGAACTCTACATATAAACTAAATATTTACTGAAGCCTAGTTATAAGGTCTAAATAAAACAGCAAACTGACTGAATTGCATCAATGCAATGCTCATATTTTACCTAACTTACTTCAATCCATTAGATATACATAAAATGGCTGATATCAGTGGTTTGATGCCCAGCCAAAACCTACCTCATCTTTGGGAAAGTAAGGCCTTATGGAATACATTTTGGAAGTTGGCATTGGTGGTGGTGGCTGGTAGAAAAGATCATTTGCCCCATCAATTGGTAACAGTCTCTGTGGAGACCAAAGCAAAAGCATTGTACAGTTTAGTATCTCTCTAGATTTGACCATGTGACTGCACTGCTACTGAAACTTTAGCTGCTGTTTACCTGCTCCAGCTGAACCGACCTCACACAATGGAGCTGAACAAGAATGTGCCTTATAATGGCATGGGAATAAATCACTTCACAAGTAAACTTGCTTCTCTGGTAGGTCAGTGTACAGCAAGAGCACGTAAACATCATACATAAGATATGCACCACTGAAAATCATTTCCACCTTTTTTTTCTGAGAGAAACAAAAATGAAACAAAATTGCGCAGGCTTGGTCTGAGAAAGGCTTAACTGGCTAAAGGAGATGCTCCTTTCCCGCTCTTTTTCGCTGCGCAAGATCTTCCTGTAGAGAAAAGGATGAAGCTGGCGCGCAAAGCAAAACTCCATGACCAAATATTTCCAGCTTAAAACACATTTTTCTTAACAGACCATTTAATACAGCTGAATCATTCTGAGATGTTAAGTATGCCGAGGTTATGGATTAGTAATCATTTGTTCATGGAGCTTTGAGCAGGCTCGCAGGCGCACACGCAAGCGCAGTGTTGTAGACGCAGGCGCAGACAAAATGTGGTGATAATTTTTGCGCTGTTTCCTGCAAAGAAACAATATGTCATAAAATAAAACCTAGCCATGCCGCGCTGACGCAAGCGCTGGGGGAAAAGCAGCATCTCATTTGGGCAGTTGCTGAAAGAAATCCAAATTTAGGCTGGGTTAGAAAACACCATCACCCCGAACACAAGATCTGACCCATTTCAGTTTACGCTTCAGTAAAAAGCCCAAGTGGCTCTCAACACCCCTTCGTTTTTCTATGCAGCTGCTGACAGCTCACCTTAAACAGACCAACCCATATCCTTTCGCAACCATACGAACATCTAAAGCAAATGAAAATATATCTTCGTGTAACATTTTGCTGGTAATTCAATATTGGATACCTGGAACTCTCCTGCTAGACCGCCCCTAAAGGCCCAGGGCTCTTGGTCGCCACTTAAGAACTGTGCTGACGACTGACTACGACACCCTGTTGAGATCAGATCCAAGCGGAGAACATTATATGAGGGGCTTTCTGGCATAATGAGGGGGAAGGGGTTTAGGATAGAGGTGTCTTATTACCAATAAATGGAACACGCCTCATGATTAACAACAGTGAAAACTGCATATATCTTCTGCTTAGGGCTCAAGCAGCTTAAGCTTACAATGACAGAGGGCTTACAATGACGGCAATGCCAGATTTGGGTGCATTACTGAAACGATTAATTTTTCATATGTTTCCTAGACATTCAGAATTAAGTGAGGTTTGTGATGCAATCTAGGATAAGGTATCAAGCACTAGCTCTTCAACTAAATAATGCTGCTAGTCTGTTTTGAAGAGATGAAGCATTTAAGAATTATTGGCTGCATCACTTTTCCTACATTTTAGACAGCCTGTTGTTGGTGATATATCATCAGTTCACTCGCTGGTACTAAATAAGCTTCAGCTGTTTAAGCCCTCTGAATTCTAACCTTCATCTGAAGTCACATTTAGACCTATCTGCCTTGTCACATGACTATCAAGCACTCTTCATCAGCCACCACAGTAGACAATTTTTTTGATCGATTAAAAGTTCATATCATATAATCTTACATGATCGATGGAGCAGATCTGGACCCTTCATGGGCAAGTCACAAAATTATAACCTAATTCAAAAATCTGCAACAACTGAATCTTTCCAGTCACTACGCTTGCTTGCTCCTGTAGCAGATAACTAAGATAAAACTGGGTGATTTTCATGGCTGTTGAGCAGACACAAGCTCTATTCTGCAACTAGAAATCCAGTCGTTTCTAAACAACAGTACCAATGTGAGGGGATGAGGACTCGGCGTCATGTAACAAGACAAATGCAGCGCAGATCCAGGAGACAAAGTTCTCCTGTTTTCAATCAATTTGATCATACTTAAAACACATCCTGTGGTGAAATGGCAGGACAAACAACACACACCATCTGAGGGGAATTTTACCACATCCTTTGCTTTTTTTATATATTGGGAGGTAATTTGCTTTGTAATTTAATAGTCTTACTATGGAGGTGTGTTTAGATGACTGAGTCAAGGGTATCAATTTTCCCCTAAGTTGGTGTGGTAAAGCTGGTCTGAGCCATTTCAATTGGGCCTACTGATAGAAACAAAAACCATGTTAGAGCTGCCAGAGAAAAGAATTAGGGGGTTAACACCCAACACTTGAGCTATCGCAGCGCAAATGTGACTTCAAAGCATTTCCTTTCCTGATAATGCACATAACGAAAAAGAAAATATATCCATAAACCCCCAAAAATAAAAAAGATAAACGCAGCACTGTGTATACATCGGGCACTGTCCATCCAATAGCAGTAGAAACTTGTGCTGAGGATTCTTCCATCTGTACATAATGAAGGGAGAAGACAATAAAAGAGCTAATTAGTAACTGATCTCAGGGCTGAAAAGCATATTGAGGGGGGACAGTCCAAATAAATAAATCTACTTTAAAGTAACAGTTAAAACAAAATCACAAAAGCATACTCAAAAAATAAATAAATCTACTTTAAAGGAACAGTTAAATCAACATCACATTTGTCGTCTCAAATAAAGAGAAGACTTTATGGGTGTTCTAAGAAAACACTTTTAAATCAGATTGTACAGAACACCCTCATTAATGTGGCAGATTATACACTTGAGTTTCCCCTCCATCAGCTAATGACAACTTAGATGTGGCATGCCAGTTTTGGTTGCTGCCTGCTGTGTTGCTTTGTTATAAAGCTGGACAGAAACCTGTGAATGAAATGTGGTTACCAAGGTAACCCAGGCCATGCTGGTGCTATAATTACTCAACCAACTTCCAACAAAAACCTCATTTAGAGCAGAATCCGTTACTCTAACTGTACTGTAGCGATGCCCAGAAGCTATATGGATAACAAACATGGGCATTCTCAGTAAGTGACAGGTCGCTCAATAAAATCATCATAAATAAAAGGGTTGGCTAAAGACCCAAGTGCTTTTCAGATAAGAGAGCCTTCAATTCACTGACTGCACAACTGTATTTAGGACCATGAGAACTGTGTACAGTTCACTGGAATGTACTGACCAGACCAGTTCAGTTAGAGTAAAGCATACGCTGAGGTTGTTTGTGGAGTCTCTTCATATAATGCTCTTAATCAACATACATGGTAAAAGCAAGTCTATCCTATTCAAAGTATTCATTCATGATGCACCAGAATAGCCTTACACAGCCGCCTTGCTTTCAAAGATCGCATGCGCGGCGCGCTAGGAGCTTATTTTCCTTCCCGATCACACCCTTGATCGAAAGAGATTGCAACAGATGTTGCCAAGTTAACGCACAATGATACTGAATGCACAGCAAGCAGCAGGACCCACCCTGGCAACTGTGACCACAGCCGTCCAATTCATTCTACCTGATCAAGAGTGGCCTGAAGGAGATGCACTGGCTAGCAATGAGGACAGCATCCAGTCAGTAGAGGAAAACAATTTTTACACAATACGTAAAACTAAGTAAGAAAAAGCAAGTGTGCACTAGACTGAATTTCCATAAATGGCAGACTTCGCCCAAGAAATTTCAGTAGCGCATGTAGAAGCTGTTCATACTGTGAGTGAGAACTAAGGTCTTATAATCGAGTAGAAAAGTGTTAATTCACTCTCTGAAGTCTAAAAATATGCTCTGCCATCTGTTAAGAAATGCATTTTGAGCACCTGAAATCTTAATGTCACTGTAAAACGGTGCAATGCAGATCTGAACGTTTTATAAACTGATGGCTATTGAAATGGGTGCTCATTGTTTTTGGATTTTACTGAATAAAGTTCAAATATTTCATGGGCTAAGCATGGATAAAAAGCCTTGAGGAGCAGCAAAGAGATGTCGCCATACGTACCTAACCACTGAACAAATGATTTCACCATTGAGATGATACTCTTTATATCCCAGATATAGGGATAGAGGTCATAAAGAATGGTCCTGTTGGCTGAGTTGGAGAGTCTGGTGAACATCTGGATGACGGAGCAGCACATCTCCTCAAATTTTTCCGCTCTGGATTGCCATTCAGCGACCTATGTGAAACATATGAATACCACCTTTATCACAACCACAATATCAAACGTTTCCTGCTTCAACACAGCTCAGCAACAATAGCAACAAATGTACAATTACCTACAAAGTGAGTCATAAAGGCACCACCATGTGGTGGAAATAATTACTGCATTTCCACCATTTTGTGACTAAAGTATATTGAGCAAACATTTTTGTTCATATTTAATCTAACATGGACAAAAACAAGGCCATGACAGATGAAATGAGTTCCCGTACATTTTGACCAACAAATTTCTATGACTTTTAAATGTTACCATAAAGAATCATTCAAACCTACTCAGATTGGCAAATGAATCATTCAGATTAATTTGTGAACCAGTTAATTTGCAGATTTCACTCAAAATCAACCAACTCTGAAGAATGATCACAATCTCACAAATCAGACAAGGATGTTTTACCCTACACAAGAATTAAAAGTGCATTCATTATAAGAATTTCCAGGAATTGATGAATCTTAAATTTATATTATATCTCTAAATATAAAATAAAATATCTTTATGACTGTGCAGGCCAAGATAAAAACAATTTCAAAAACAAAACCTTCTCACCTTCTCTGGATCCTTTGCTTTGGAGTTTACACTAACATAATTGCTATTTGCTCTCAACCAGTTAAACTCTTTCAGCATCTGCACTGCTTTGGGGCCGTGTTCGTATGGCAGGTAGAAGAGTTCAGCAAGCAGGGTCAGATCCTCCAGAGTAAGTGGCTCAGCAGTAAACAGCGGCTTCTCATTGGGGCCTGGAACAAACACTTCCTTATTGAGCTGATCATCAGTCTGCATAGGAGCAATGTCGCTGCCTGAATCCTCTTGAATGGACATCTCTGGGGACTTGGACTCTGTCAGGCTCTCTTTGTCTGTGTCCATGGGTCTGAGATCTTCTGTCATTTTAGCCTTGACAATCTCTGTGAGGATCTGGTTGACATTCTTAGTGTCCTCCACCTCGTCATGTTTCTCCACGACCATCTCCATGGGTTCTTCGTCAGACTCCTTCTTCTCCACCTCCACCTCCACCTCCTCTTCTTTGCCAAGCACATCCGCTTCATCGCTAAGGGGCACGGTTGGACTCATGATGGGCTGTTGGAAGACTGTAGTGACTGTAGTGGAAGTGCCCAGACTGGGCACAGTGAGTGCAGGAACATCTATAGAAGTGCTTTTAGTTCCACTGTGAGGAACCTGCCGACCTGCAACAAAGAAAGATAGGTTAAGATAGACGATACCAAATTCAGAACAACTAAGATCACGTTACATAATATCACACAAAGAAAAAATAGTTACTGTTGTACTGATGAGGCACTCCAAACTCGCTCAGCCATTCAGTGAGAGCCAGCTTCAGTGCGATCTGCGGGCTGTAGAGGATGTCTGTTTCTAGCTCCTCATCACTGCCCTCGTTTTCCAACTTAATCTGGATGGACACAGTGCTGTCTTCACTGTCCGCTACATACAGAAACGAGAAGCTATGAAGCTACAATCAATCAAAATTAAACACACAAATATGATATAATGTTGATGAATTAAGTCAATCTTGATCAATAATATGAGCAAAAATGTTCACTTAGTAAAAAACAGCACCCTGTCCTAACTTTTTTTTGTAGAACATCGAGAATAAAGTAGAATTCATAAGGAAAAACCCATCTCAGAATATTAGCTGTTCTAGGGACATAAATCCATGTTAAAATCTTAACTGCTTTGAATCAGCATGAAACGGAAATTGAGCAAATGTCTTTTCTATTGTGATGACAGCTTCTCAAATGAGAAAAAAAAGGGATCCTTTTGGATTCGATTGGATCATTGTCATTTGCTAACTGAAAGATCTGTACAGATATATATTTTATAATTTATTTTTTAATATTTATAACTTATTTTTTTGTTCTTACAATGAAAGTATATTAGAACCGAAAATGTTTGAAGATAGATATTCATCTCATGTTCAACATAAAAAAGACAGTCGTACAGGTTTGGAATGACATGAGGGTGAGTAAACGATGAGAATTTTTCATTCATTTTTCGGGGAACTTACCTTTTAAGAGAAAAAATTTGCTCATTTGTATACATAAATGTATTATAAAAATAAAGTTTCCATAAAGACATACTTACTCATGACAACATCTTTTCTCACTCCATTCATGTTAGACTTATACCATGTCGCTAATGTGTGAATGGCTACAAAATTAGACTCAAATTCACAGTTGGGGTTGGTGAGGACTCCCTTCAGCCGAGGGATGAGTTCTGAGGACCTCCCTTTATAAGGCCCCAAGAAAAGTCTCTTCTGATCGTAGTCATTAGCATGAATATTGTCCCAGATGACAGGAGCTCTCCTCAGTATCTTTGTGACTTCTTCAATAGACTCAACAGTTATGTCTTTAGAAACTACCTTGGGACCTGTCAAACACGGAAAGGCATTGTTAAAATCCACAAGAGAGAAAACTATTATTCCAGTCCCCTCAATGAAAACACAACTTACCCGTCCACAGCACCTCAATACCAGGAAGCAGCTTTTCACCTATTGTGCGCAGGTAAGGCGACTGTGACACATTTGGATAACAAAATGTTCCACAATACTCTGAAGACAAGGAAACATTAAATAATTATGAGATGGTATGAAACAGAAACAATACATTAGCATCACACAAAGCAGCATGGTTAGTTAGTAATAATAATAATAATCATCATACCTGTGGGGCAAAATAAAAATATCTCAGGTTCTCCCAAATATTGGAAGATCTCATTGGTGATTGACACTTGAGCATGTGCAAAGGAGCTGAATACCTCCTTGTCAGCTGGACACATGTTATGATCAATGTCATCAAACAGTAAGGCAAAGGACTTGCACCCAAAATGAGAGACCTGCACAAAAGACAAACAGAGATTAAGGATGTAGGTCATAAAAACACTGACACCAGCGCAGTATAAGCTTCCGAACAGGTTCATTCTCACCTGGTCTAACTTCCTTTTAAGTGTCGACACTTCCTTCTGATTTGAGAATGTAATGTCCAGGCCAGGGGAAATGGCATAAATGAACTCAACCCCATGCTCTTTAGCAGCACTTATTAAAGTTGTTAGTTGTTCTTTAAAAGCAAAAGACATTAGATTCATTAACGTAAGCCAAATGAAGCATAACGACCGGTACCTTTTAAAAGAGCATGAAAAAAAATATATCACCTGCTTCCTCAACAGAATACATTTCTCTCCAAAACATTCTGTGTTTGTAGTCATCTTTTGGGGCATACAGATAGGTGTTCAAACCCCACTTCTGCTGCCTGAAACACATCAAATATAAAATACAAAAAATAGTATTAGTGATCACAATGGCGTGTATAAACTTGTCTAAAAGAAACAGAATGAGATTTATTGGCAAGTTGGATCAGAAAGGGGCAGGATGTTTGCACAATACCTCCTGAAAAGTTCTTTCCTTTGTTCCATAGTCCATGGCCGTCCATAGAAGCCTGTGGTGAACAAAATAAGAAAAAAACAAAAGGTTTTGACAAACGCAGCATATTCCACAAACCGATGCCACAGTCAATCAAAACTCCTAAGCAATATATATATATATATATATATATATATATATATATATATATATATTAGGGCTGTCAAATGATTAATCACGATTAATCACATCCAAAATAAAAGTTTTGTTTACATAATATGTGTGTGCATACTGTGTATATTTATTATGTATATATAAATACACACACATGCATGTATATATTTAAGAAGAATATGTTATGTTTATATATTAAATATATTTATATATAATATAAAATATAAGAATATAAAATATATAAATGTATATACATGTAAATATTTTCTAAATATATAATTTATGTGTGTGTATTTATATATACATAATAAATATACCCTGTACACATACATATATTATGTAAACAAAACTTTTATTTTGGATGTGATTAATCGTGATTAATCATTTGACAGCCCTAATATATGTTTTCTAGCAATGTAGGTAACTAATTAGACTCATTTTAACGGTTGCACATGCTTTACATCTGGCAGCATTACGTCGGATGTGTCTAAATTCGCTCACCCTCCACAACACCAGTGATGAACTTCCTGCGGCCTGTGCGCTCGACCCCGATACTGGGCTCGTCCACTGGACACTGCGTGTCCACAACAGCTTCGCTTGCCACTGGATTCGCTTCACTTTCTGACTGTGTCGACTCGATTATTTTGTCTTTCTGAACCATTTTGAATTGTGCTTAATAGTTTCTGCTGGAAGTATCGGTCTTGTCTTCAGCCAAAGGCTTTCTTCTGCAGAAACACCCGCTGGATCCGCTACTGGGTCAGTAGGTCATGGAGCGGAATTCTATCGGATGCAGATTCTCTGCACGAACTAACGTTAACGTCAGCTGCAGATTTCTTCGTTAAAACACGACAGTCATTCACATGCGGTGTTAAAGGCTTTCTGGACTAAGTTATATCCGTACTGTCTGCTCGCTCTCAAGCAAGCGAACTGGACCCGTGTTTCTACGATGTCAGAACCGCGAATTCGCATTACCCGATGTTTTCTCTAATAACTTTTGTCGAGTCACTTTACATCGTGCGCTAATCATAAATTAAAGATGTTTAAGCTTACTGTACACCTGCATCGCGACTTCAAACAGATCCTGTCAATGTAACGCGACGTTCGTCGACACGGTTTAATTTTGCACTCTTCTTCCTGTTTACACTTACTGCGCAGACTCAGAAAACTGGTTTGAACCGGTCAAGGACGGTTTGCGCTAGTCTGAAAACAAATCTCTAGCCAAGCTCTTAAAGGTGCAGAGAGATCATCAGCTCTTGTCCAGCCTGAATGAGAACGGTGGATGGCAACCTGTTCAGTTAATTAATCCTAAAATAATTGTGGATAACTTTTATACAAATATGCGTGTACATTTATTGGTACAAAGTAGTTTTGTCATGTTTCTGAACAAAACCAGAGACACTAACATGATCGGAGACTATTTGCATTAAAAAGATTATAAAGACCAGTTGTATAACATTTTCTTTTGTATCTTTGACCCAATGTCGTTTCCCTTGTTTATTCATTATTGTAATGTATAAGGTTAGTGTTCTCTGAATTAAAAAAAAATTAAAGAGAGACGACCTATATTTGTAAACTTAGTAACTTTCTGTGAAACCGGAAGAGAATTGAGATGAACATCTAAAGTGAAAGTGAAAGTGACGTGACATTCAGCCAATAAATTATACCAATATGAATAACGTTTATTAATAGTACAATAGCATAGACATTACATTATAGGAATTACAATGATATATTTTTTCTTTGGATAAAATAGTTCAGCTAGGGTATGTTTACCTTCACATTCAGCGGGCATGGGCCTCTTACGCATGAAATATCACCCCTCCAAGGATCGTGAATGGTTCGTTCCATTGATTCAGCGCTAGTTTCAACGCACGTCGTCATGAATGAATAATCTGAGAAAGTGTTCTCCTGACTAAATGTCCATACATTTATTTATATGAGACGCATGTCATTTGATTAATTTTAGACTAGTTAAACAAAGACAAAGCCTAACATGATTTCTTATTTTCTTGCATCACAAAAAATAAATAAAACATTTAATCTGTTTAACTAGTGTTAAATCGATAGAATGTGATGCGTTTATTGTTAGAAACACACAGTGAAAATACAGCTCACGTTCTGGAAATATGTTTGTATTTCAAGTGTCAAGATCTCTTAACATCTATATGCTGTTGTCATCACAGTGGCAAAGGTTCAAGGTTACTGAGCAGCAACAAATGAACCTGTTAAGTTAAGAAACCCAAACTCCATAAAATGCATGTTACATATGAATACATGAGACAACTGTATTAAGGTGTGTTACAGTGCAGCATGAATCTTGTCTGAAAAATCACTATCAGTGATACTGGTCTACTCTTTATTTCTGTGCACGGCGCTCTCCATAATGTGGAAGAGGAGTCCCAACAGCAATCAAATCAAAAGTACTGATCAAGACTACTGCAATGCTCTGCTGACCAGCCTTCAATCCAGCACAATTAGAGATGATCCAGAACACAGCTGTGCATCTGATTTACAATCAACCAAAAAGAACCACTGGCTCCCTGCTTCAGATTCATGGCTTTGTTATTGGCCTAAAAACCAGCATATAATCATACAGACACCACAGCAGCTCGAAAGCACTGCAAGTTCACTCTCACTTAAAACTGACCTATGACATGCAATTAATTTAAATGTTTCTGTATTTTCTGTAAAATGAGAACCCCCCTTTATTTATACACTAATCAATATGTTGCTTATTTGGACGACACGGACACAAATTTTACGTGAATTTTGCAAGGGTCTGTTCAAGAGAGAATGACACATTGATTTTTAATCTCAGAAGAGACATTTTTATCTCAGGTTTATTTAGGTTGAAATAAATTCAGCATTATAAACCTGTTTTCCCCAACATGCTTCCATTCAGTTCATTTTAAAACGTATACAACATTCAGCAATTCAGATTAAACATTTAAATAAATTTAATCCTTTTTAAAAAACTCTATTTAATTCATTATAGTTCATGATCTTTTTTTTTTGCTCTTTTGATTTTTCTTACAAATCTTCACTTCAACAGAAGGTGTAAACTTGCAGAAACAAACAAAAACACAGAGAAAAACAAACAAAAAACAACCAAAACCAGTAATGGAGAGGCAACACTGGAAGTGTGGGGCAGCATTTTGCTCAGAGGTAATCGGTCTTCTCTCCTGTGGCTTGACTAATCGTTACCTTTTCAGGTTCTTCTGAGCCTGTTTGAGTAAAGTGTCGAAGTCTAGTGCATCAGATTTGCCTTTTGTAGGCTGTGGATCATACTCCCGGTTTGAATCTGAAAGAAATCAAAAAGAGACTGTAGCATCTGGAGTCTTTAACAGGAACATTTTCAAAGACTGTAAATTAGTGATGCACTAAAATTTCACCAACAGGAAATATACGGCAGAAACATCAACTATTGCCCTAAAGTTACAACATGTAAATATGTCAGCAGTGTTGATGCACTTAACTATGACCAAAATGGAGAGGCTACACGTTGCTTAAGAAATTAACTGAGACTGGTTTCATTTATCACCTGAGAACACGACACCCTGAATAGTTCAGTTGCAAATATACATTTATAAATATATATATTAAATGCATAACTCGTGTCTTTAGTGACGGGGGACATCATTCACTACCCTCTCCCTCCTTTACTTTTTAAAGTTAGACACCAACTTTCTTAGTATTCCTCAATCTATTCATTATAAACCAAATAACAAGAAAAAAATTAAATATAAAAGCTGCCTGTTTTCTAATTAATTTTTTGCAAAAAGGTGTATAGGGTTCTAGAGACCCGAGGTATGTAAATTTGTCAGTATATTTTTACTGTGCAACTATATTTACATATTTGATGACTCAATATGTGCAATGCACCTTTATTCCTCGAGGTGGCACTGTTTGATACACAATGATGATGTGACGTTTCACTCATAATTAACATAGCAATTATAAAACAAAAGAATATTATCAGCAAAAATTGAACTGGATTGAATGGCTTTAATGCAGAGCAATTACTGTTCGCAATGAAATATAAACATCACTGTCATTTGAATGTGGATGTGGTGAATAAGCTGGCAGTGATCAAAATACAGTTTTTGAAGTCACTGAAAAAACGATATTTGAGATCGCGAATAAGAGGCAGATGCTGAATGTACTGTGGAAATGCGCTGACGATGACAGCGATGGTAAAATCATCTGCTCAAATTGACCCCTTCTAAGTTTCAAAAGATAATGAAACGTGCTTTATTTTATTCCTCTGTAATTGTTCTTAAAATATGAAGTTTTTTGTTATTGCAGCAGTTAGAGATCCATTCGTGCTGGATATATAGGTCTGGGTCACTAAAGACCCGGATATGTAATAATGATTGGCAAAACATTCAAGCATTTAAGAGTTAAATGGGTTGAAAAAAAAGACATGTTGCTAAGCTCACCAAGATCAGCATAACTGGTCTTGCAGAACTGTCTCCTGCCTCCAAAGCACAGGTCAAAAGGAAGCTCATTCTGCTCCCTGAGCTTGCTTCCATTCTCAATAGCGTCAAACGCATCCTCCGTGTTGTAGTATGTAACGAAGCCATAGTTGTCCCTGAAATATCAAGAGTGTTAGCAACATTCTTTTTTAGTGTAAACAATATACCAAATAAATACAACTCAAAAAGCCATACCCATTTTCTCTAAAGTGCACAGTGCACTCCTCAATCTCTCCGAAGTATGAGAAGCGCTCCTTCAGCTCTTTACGAGTCATGCTTCCACGAATTCGTCCAACATAAACAACTCTGCGCTCCTCCTACATAACATTTCAATTACGATGTTAGAAATCACCAAGGTGCCTTTGAGAAGAATATTTCTTGATTAAAATACTTACAATTGCTTTCTCCTTGCATCTTTTTGAATCCTCACTGGAATTTCGTGAACACCGGTAACCAGATTTCCGATTAGGGCTATCAATAAAATCAAAACATATAAGGATTATTATAGTTAACTAAAACATAACCACAAAAAAACAACAACAACATGTTATTTGAAATAAAATACACAATAACTGAAATAAAATATAATATAAGAGTAAACTTGATTTCAGCTACTTGCCAAAGTAAGTGTTCTGATTTAAATTTTTGACTTGATGTCTTTAACTAAAACAAATATGAATTAAAAAAATATGAACAAATCTACTAAAACGGAAAATGAAAATGGAAAATAAAAACAAAATCAAATTCAAAACATTAATAAAAACTAATAGCATCTCAAAGATATAATGTAACTCTGAAACATGTGGCCACCTTCTATGACTGTTCCAGCGCCTGTGCCCGATGTCAGAGGAGCGGGATCTGGATCGAGAGCGGCTGCAGCTCCAGGATCCAGAGCGTGAACTTGAATATGAATACCGCCGCTGGCGGGGCGGGGAAAATGACCTGGAGCTGGATCGGGAACCAGACCGAGATGATGAACTGGATCTGCTGCTTGAGTGACGAGACCTGTATCTGTAAAATGTAAAAATACACGTTTGGTAAAATCCTCTAAAATGATGTGCTTTCAACATTCCTCCATCCTTAGTTATTATAAATGTGTATAACCACATCAAAGCTGACCTTTTCCTAGGTGGTGAACGTGATCTGGAGGAGGACTCGGAGCTGGATTCTGAGCTACTAGAGGACCGGGCTCTGTATCTTCGCTTCGAGCGGCCTCTGTCCTGCTGGTACTGTCGGGAGGAACGCTCAGAGTAGTTCACAGATTTCTGCTGGTTGCATTTTGCTTCACCCAGTAAAGAGCTTTCAGAGTCAGGCCTACTTGGAGAGGCGTCCGGAGTCTCCAAGGCAGAGCTATTTAATGTACACCTCCTATCTGCAGAAGGTTGCCTGAGGCTGGGATTTCTCTGGGTTCCCTCTGTAACTGAAGGAGTTGTTGAAGCTTTGGAGATGCTGCTCTGGGCTGGCTTGTTGGGCGGCAGCTCAACGGTCTTGATAACAATGCTAGGCTGTTGTTTGACATTCCACCGACTGCCAACTTCACAGGGTTCTTTTGGAGGGAGGCAGTAGTCGTGGTCAAGGGAGAAAGGCTGAGTCTGTCCAGTAGAACTAGGGGTCTGAGGCTTGCTGCGCAGCTTATTTGAAGGTAGTGGTCTTGCCTCTATCTGAATGGCCTTGTTAGGAGTTGGTTTAAGGACCTCTGACTTAGTTTTCCCCAGTAGTGAAACTGGTGCAAGAGGCTTCCACACCTGGTGTGGGGGTGTGGCAGGAGGTGTAAGACCTATGGGAAGAGTCATTTGAATGGAGTTTACTTTTATTAAAAGAAAGGATAAAGGCTTAATACGACAATTTTGATATACAGTGGTCTCAAAAATTGATTTGCATTTAAATGAATGAATTTGTCTGCATTGCATAAGTCAAACCATGTGCCATTTATTTTAAATGAACAAGCTATATGTACACTACTGTTCAAACGTTTGGGGAGAGCAAGATTTGTTTTCTTTTTCAAATAAATGCTGTTATTTTGAACTTCCTATTCACCAAATTATCCTCAAACGTAAAATGTATCATGGTTTCAACAAAATAAATTAAGCATTTAAATTCAACATTTATTAAAAAAAAATAATAGTTTTTTGAGCACCAAATCAGCATATTAGAATGTTTACTGAAGGATCATGTGACACTGAAGACTGGAGTAATGGAATACAAAATTTAAAAATATTAAAAGTTATTAGAAATAAAAATATTTCATAATGATACATTAAGAGACTTTTCAAAAACATATTGAAAATCTTACAGACATCAAACTTTTGAACAGTGTATATGCATTTAATTTATATACCCCCCTCCCCCAACAACAACAACAACACATACCATGTAGTTTTGAAGAATAAAAATGTATACATTTTACACAAAACATTAATTTATTTAAAAATAAACACACACACACACACACAATAAAAACACCATACCTGCTGTGCTTCCCAGGTCATGGTTGTTGGTTTTCTCCACAGCCTTAGTCTCCACCTGCTCATAACTGAATTCAAAACAAAAATATAACTAAATACAATCAGCAGTGGCAACAATGTCAAAAGCACTGAATTACTAATGTTGTTAAAACATCACTCAGACTAACACAAGCTACGCTTATGTTTGTCTCCATCCACCTTCACATTCTGAAGCCATGATGGGGGACTTCATTTGTTTCGGTAGGTCTTGGTGAAAAGTGGCCTATGGCCACACACACAAACACTGAGTTTGGTGCGAGAGCAGCACAAGGGCTGTAGGGTAACTCCATCACTCCGCATCATGATACTCACCTGGAGTTTCCTACAGCGGCTGCTCTACCACAGACCTCCGGTACACTCTGCTCTTCTTTGGCTGAAAAGAAAAAGTAGGGTTGTGAACGACCAAATACAGGAGGGTAAGATGGGACAGACCCTTAAAAGAACTGAAACAATCAGACTGTCCAGCATCTAGCAGAATACAGCATAATGTACTGTGATACTCTACAAAAATGCACTGCATTTGCCTACTCAACAGCTGAGAGGCAGCAGACTAAAGATAAATGCTTGCTTAATGGATACGCCATCAGTTTTCCAACCCAGCATATCTACAGACAAAGACAGCCAACTGGTTTTAAAATGGTTTTGTTAACAGGGCAGAATTCCAGCAGTTCAATGAGCATGAGCACATAGCAGCTGTTTTCACTGAAGCCACACCCTCTCTTAAAGGAACAGACCCTATTCTTCAGGTGTGGTGATACAAGCAAAACTGTCTATTATTAATAGCATAGCTGTGTATAAAGCACAGCTCATACAGACATCACTTCATCAATCGATTATCAGTTGGTAATCATGGCGAATTCACGTGACTAACTTGAAAATTAGCAAATTCTGTTGGGGAAATTATTGGCCCTCAAAAATTCTATATGACTTGGAAAGTTGTTGTAAAATACATATAAAACAATAACCATTCAGGTTAAACACAGAATTATCACTAAGAAAAGGAAACAAACCTTTACCTCATTTGAACTGAACACTATTACTACGTCAATATAAGATGTTTGTTTAATCTAACCACTAAGTCATGTTTAATTATGAACACTGTACTTGCAATCGGTGCTTGACCTGGCAACATGGACACAAATTCTTTCATCATAGGAATGCCGAATATTTCCAAGCTCAAAAGTTGGCCTAGTTTCTTACAAATGAATGGTTTTCATTCTAAAGATGTCAGTAAGGGGGTACATGTTCACTAAAGGGGAACTCGTTTCCAAAGAAAGCTCTGCATTAACATCCTTCACATAGTCAGCTTGACTTGTAGCATTAGCTTTTTAACAACCTTCATTGGTAACCAAATACTTTTAGAGTAAGAGCTCAAAGATAATATCACTTACACTGAGACTCCTCAAACTGCTCCAGGAGGCTTGTAAGATCAGCGGCTTCAATACCTAAAAGAAAAAAGTTTATTATAAACCACTCCACAGAAATTATTACCTAACAACATATGAACAAACGCTCACCAATTTCACTTGTGAAAGACTCAATCAGCTCAACTGTGGTGTTCTTCGCTTTGGGGATCTCAGAGGAAGCCATCCTCATCTGCTCTGCCAGTTCAACAACTCTGGCCTGAACTTGAGCCGAGAAAAACGGCTGAGCAGCTATTGGTGCAACATGAGGCTGTGACCGTGAGGTCAGCTTTTTAGAATTAGTTGGCAGGGTGTTTTTGGCTTGATCAGACACAGGGGCCAAAACAACCTGCTCGGTCTCTCTCTTCGCAGGCACAGCAGCACTAGGTTTATAAGGGCTAGAGTTTGAGCTCTGAACTTGTGTAGTGATCATCTGAGGCCTTGAGGGAGCTTTGGATGGAGCAGCATTGTGGTTCCCATGTAAACATTCCTTATTACTCTGTGCATTGAGACCTTGAGGGCCTGCAGATGTAGTAGACACTGATAATGAAACAATCCGTTCAGGGGCCACTTCAGCCACATTTCTGATGGGGGCAGAGGACTCGGTATGAATAGTGTTTTGTGGCATGCTGATGGGAGCAGGTAGCTTCTGGGATGAGGGGTGAACTGATTGGGGTAAACTTTTAGATGTATCAGAAGGTGGAGGGGTTGGTTTAGAAGTTGCAGGTTTCTTAGAGGAAGCCATCAGTGAAGCCGGTGGGGTGAGCAAGGCTTCAGGCGTTGGGGGAGCAGCGGGGCCTCTCGGGTGCCATGCGGGCATGATTTCAGGTGCAAGGTCTTTTTTAACAGGAGTATGCATGTTTTTACGTGGATCTCTGGGGTTGGGGTCTGGCAGGCAGGGTAATGGGGGAAGCTCCTTGGGCGGTTCAGGCAACTTGGGCCATTTAGTGCTGTAATCCTCCGTTTTATCCACCGGATCTGGTTTCTTCTGCTGGCGGAGGAGACGGTATTGCTGTAAACTGAGAGGTTTGGGCTTAGTTTCATGTTCACTAACAGGTCCTTGTTTTGAGGGTTCTTCCTCCACAGACTTTTCAAGAGGTTTGTTCTCTGGCTGCGAGGCAGTGATTTTTGCTTCAGCTTGAGGGGTTGTGATATGCTCCTTCTCAACCTGTGGTTTAAGGGTCATCAAGTCTGTAGGACAATCAAGTTTAACGTTTTTGGGCTCTGCCGATGAGAGCACAGGTGAGAAAGTCACCTTTTTCTTCTTTTGTTCTTCCGGGCATTTCTTCTGTGGCTCTTCTTTAACTCTTGAGCTTCTCAAAACTCTCTGTTCAACCAGAGGGGCTTTAAGAAGTTTACTTTTCTTTTTCCCTTTACGTACCTTGACGACCTCTTTCTCCTCCTCCACAGGAGATACTTCAGAAGGAGGTGAGACTTTTTCAGCACTATCTTCAGGCTTTGGTTCTGGCTTGTCTCTGCTATTCTCCGGGACTCTTTGTTCACCTTCTGCGGAGTCTGTGTGAGAAAGAGGGATGCTGAGATCTGGGATTGCCAGGATGGGCTCTCCATGCTCTCCTTGATCAACCACTTCTAGCACAAGGCCCCTCTCAGGCAGAAGATGCTCTTGTCCCTCTTCTCCTTCAACACATAATGTCATGCAGTAAGGGTGCATGCGTTTTACTAAATCACTGAGAGTAACAGGTATACTCTCTCCATCCTGCTCTAAGGACACAGGAAGGCACCAGTCAAATTCATCCAGTGATGACAACTCAATATTGGCTATGGGGGTCGAAAAACTAGCATCGCCATCTTCCTCTTCTCCTTCACTGTTCTGCTGGGACACTCTTTGCATTCGTGGGAGACTCTAAAAAACGAAAACGTAACAGGTCTTACATTATGCCTATAAAGTTAGGAATTGAAAAAAAGTTATGGTGCCTTATGCATGTGGGAAAACAACACATGGCAGCTATTTTAACAAACTTGTAGTGAGAAGTGCTTATAAACTGGCTGTTGTCAACAAAAGAAGCTTTATTTCCCCATGCAGTTTTCACCAAAATATTTGAAACTGAAGGAATTAATTGTATTATACAGCTATTATTATCAGCATTAATGATATTAATAATATCTCAAATTATGTAGCCCCAATAAGAACCTGTCATGCTGCCATCTAAAATGAATAAAAAATTTAATCTGAGACTGATAGGTTATAAATTTTGTTGTTGAAGAAAGATTGAAAAACATAAATACCTTCCCAGGAAATTGTCTTGTGTGAATCATTGACTTTCTCAGCTAGAGTGGAAAAAAGAAAATTGTTATCTGAAAATTCATTGAGCTGCCCTACAAAATGAAACGAATAATGCACTAATGCATTCCTGACATGCTCAGACAGGTGAAGACTCACAGGTGAATGTTCCTGACCCTTCTGCCCTGAGAAAAGGTCTGAATCCGGCAGGGTGTCAAAAGGGGACAAGTTTTCATCATCAACATTGTCAAGTATTTCAGTGAGAGCTGTGAGCAGCGTCGCTTCACTTTCCTCATCAATATTACTTTTAACCTGAAACAGAGGAAACAATTTAGAAATGCCATTGCTGAGTAAAATCAAAACAAGTGACATTCAACATACAAAACATTACGCTGAAAGCAATTCATTCAACGAACAAGTCTTCTGCTGACAGTTAATAAAAGGCTTTATTTACTTCTCCAGTGGGGCTGTCCTCAAATATGGACAAAATAGAAGGATCGAGGCAGTCTTGTAAAGCCTCCAGAGCATCTCCATTGTTTAGGCCAGGATACTCCAGCAAGTTGGCAGCGAAGCTTTCCACCTGCAAGAGAAGGGGGAAAAAACAGGTTAAAGTTGGCATGAAAAAGAAGCTGTCCATAAAGAATTGTCCATTTTATTTCATGCAGACTTCCAATGGTTGGTCTTGCTTGAGCCATCAGCAAACCAGACCAATCAGCAAAACTTTTCTATTAGTTTACTGGACAGCCTTGCTGATGCTAAACAAATTAAGTACTAATATTTAGATTTTAGATGAATACTTTTATGTATGTGTCTAAAACCATAAATCACTACAAGGTGGCGTATGCATTAGGTGAGGCTGTAAACAGGTCCATGTTCCTAAATAATAATAAAAAAGGACATTGTGAACAATGCACTCTGTCTTTGAGGCTTGTAATTGCTGGCCTGTCCAGAAGCAGCCTTGGTGTTAATACAGTTCACAGCATCATTTACTAACAGAACTTAAGTGAAATGTTGTTGATACTCAATTCCCTTTCTAGGAATCGTTTGAATATTTCCCATGAACTTGAAAACAAAACAACCTAAGGCATAGACGAGCTATTTAAAATCGAGAAGATTATCATAGTCCTAAATCTGAAATAGTGTTAAATACGATCAAATCTAAATGCAAGCACGCCCAGTTAATAAATGCGTTCATTCAAGTTACAACCACGTGTTGCGCACATCACGTCATCCTGCCGCAGTGCATTACTGGGCAAACCCAATACCGGCAGGATTCAAAACACGCCTTGCTTCAACAAATCCTGCGTGTTATTTTCCTAAAAGCGATCACGATTAAATAATTAGGCCAGTTTGATTATAATACACCATTGCGTTTTTAAAAAAAAACTAAAGATGGGCTGAATGAAAGGCTGCTGTCAGTAAATACACACGGCCCGAACACGACTGACCCGCTCATACCTGCACCACGTGCTGGACAAACCGCAATGAACGACTTGGGGCACACTTCGTTATTCACAGTCACGACGATGTAAAAGACAATAAATGCAACCAAACAGAGCAGAAATAATACTTAAAAATGCTAGCATGAAAAATAAAACAAGTGACAGATGCCATCTGTTGAAATACCTACCGTGATGTCATTTTAACTTTATCATGTAACTTACTAAAACAATTAATTGCAGTTAACGAGTGAAACGTTTAAGGTAACATTTACGACCATGCATGAATAAAAATGCTGGTAGTTTCATTCTTCAAATGAGTGAACCACGTGGGAGTGAGAGAGACACTGGAATATGTAACAAACAATAAGAAAGCCACATCTGACCAATAAATTAATATCTGTATTATTAGGGAGTCACTAATAAATAATGTCAAAATACATAAACATTAAATAAAATAGCCTTCTTCTTTAGATCTGATGCATTTAAACAGCTAACCATTCGTGTTACAGATTATTCATCACCATCATCATCATATTAAAACCCAAAAAACAATGCATTTATGGCTTACAAAATGCAAAACTGTACTTTTTTATTTATGTATTTTAAAGAGAAGAAATGAGTATGTAGTTGAGTCGCTGGTCTCGAGTGATAGAGTAAGCTCAGAAGAATGCAGAAGCATGGCAACATCAGCTAACAGGAGCAAACTTGTGCAGTCATTCCTTGACATGAGACTTCTCTCTAGATACGCAAGAAATCTAGCAACACTTGGAAAGTGATAACTGTTTCTTTTCCTACGACCATTTCTTAAATAAACTCACAAGTGGCAAGCAGAACTGTAAAAGCTATCTCACCATCACCATCCACGTGTCACAAAGTCCTGCACATCATCGCGTATTTGCCTCGAATATTTGACACTGTGATCAATGTCAACAATTTCATCCACTCTCTACGTATCAATATGTGCTGTTCTTACCTCGTCAAGATTAACCGGTGAGAACATTTGAGTATTACAGGCTTTTAACATCTCCTCGCCTGTTCCCCACCGCGCCGCCATCTTACAACTCAACTGAACTGTGTGGAAAAACGTGAATCAATGCGTGCGCAGCAGCCGGCTACAAACATCGTGCTATGACTGAACGTGCTAAGCCCCGCCCCCGTGATGCGTCATCGGCCCTAGCCTTCTCTTTGGTTATATGGGATAAGTATTAAAATATATATATATATATATATATATATATATATATATATATATATATATATATATATATATATATATATATATATATATATATATATATATATATGGGATAAGTATTACAACTTTTTTCTTTTCTTTGTTTATTTATCAGCTTGTATTATATAAACGTTTGTTCAGAATAATGAAAATGGAGAAGTGTGGTTCGAGTCAGTGTATTTGATGTGTTATGTTTTATTATGAACACAATGTTTACTCACTACAGGTGCTGGTCATATAATTACAATATCATCAGAAAGTTGATTTATTTCACTAATTCCATTCAAAAAGTGAAACTTGTATGTTATATTCATTCGTTACACACAGACTGATATATTTCACATGTTTATTTCTTTTAATTTTGATGATTATAACTGACAACTAAGGAAAAGTCCCAAATTCAGTATCTCAGAAAATTTGAATATTGAAAGTTGAAAAAAAAGTGAAAGTGCGTGACATACAGCCAAGTATGGTGACCCAAACTCAGAATTTGTGCTCTGCATTTAACCCATCCAAAATGCACACACACAGCAGTGAACACACACACACACACACACACACACACACACACACACACACACACACACACACATACACACACCGTGAACACACACCGTGAACACACACCCGGAGCAGTGGGCTGCCATTTATGCAGCGGCACCCGGGGAGCAGTTGGGGGTTCGGTGCCTTGCTCAAGGGCACCTCAGTCGTGGTATTGCCAGCCCGAGACTCAAACCCACAACCTTAAGGTTAGGAGTCAAACTCTCTAACCATTAGGCCACGACTTCCCATTGTGAAAAGGTTCAATATTGAAGACACCTGGTGCCACACTAATCAGCTAATTAACTCAAAACACCTGCAAAGGCCTTTAAATGGTCTCTCAGTCTAGTTTTGTAGGCTACACAATCATGGGGAAGACTGCTGACTTGACAGTTGTCCAAAAGACGACCATTGATACCTTGCAGAAGGAGGGCAAGACACAAAAGGTCAATGCAAAAGAGGCTGGCTGTTCACAGAGCTCTGTGTCCAAGCACATTAATAGAGAGGTCAAGGGACGGAAAAGATGTGGTAGAAAAAAGTGTACAAGCAATAGGGATAACCGCACCCTGGAGAGGATTGTGTAACAAAACCCATTCAAAAATGTGGGGGAGATACACAAAAAGTGGACTGCAGCTGGAGTCAGTGCTTCAAGAACCACTACAACAGACAGCGTCAAAAACATCTCTCCCAGCTTTCCTTGTGTCAAGCCACTCTTGAACAACAGACAGCGTCAGAAGTGTCTCGCCTGGGCTAAAGACAAAAAGGACTGGACTGCTGCTGAGTAGTCCAAAGTTATGTTCTCTGATGAAAGTACATTTTGCATTTCCTTTGGAAATCAGGGTCACAGAGTCTGGAGGAAGAGAGGAGAGGAACACAATCCACGTTGCTTGAGGTCCAGTGTAAAGTTTCAACAGTCAGTGATGGTTTGGGGTGCCATGTCATCTGCTGGTGTTGGTCCACTGTGTTTTCTGAGGTCCAAGGTCAACGAAGCGGTATACCAGGAAGTATTAGAGCACTTCATGCTTCCTGCTGCTGACCAACTTTATGGAGATGCAGATTTCATTTTCCAACAGGACTTGGCACCTGCACACAGTGCCAAAGCTTCCAGTACCTGGTTTAAGGACCATGGTATCCCTGTGCTTAATTGGCCAGCAAACTCGCCTGACCTTAACCCCATAGAAAATCTATGGGGTATTGTGAAGAGGAAGATGCGACATGCCAGACCCAACAATGCAGAAGAGCTGAAGGCCACTATAAGAGCAACCTGGGCTCTCATAACACCTGAGCAGTGCCACAGACTGATCGACTCCATGCCACGCCGTATTGCTGCAGTAATTCAGGCAAAAGGAGCCCCAACTAAGTATTGAGTGCTGTACATGCTCATACTTTTCATGTTCATACTTTTTAGTTGGCCAAGATTTCTAAAAATCCCTTCTTTGTATTGGTCTTGAGTAATATTCTAATTTTCTAAGATACTGAATTTGCGATTTTCCTTAGTTGTCAGTTATAATCATCAAAATTAAAAGAAATAAACATTTGAAATATATCAGTCTGTGTGTAATGAATAAATATAATATACAAGTTTCACTTTTTGAATGAAATTATTGAAATATATCAACTTTTTGATGATATTCTAATTATATGACCAGCACCTGTATATTGGGAAGATATGGGACCCTTTTGAAACCTAAACCCCCCCCCCCCCCCTTTTTTTTTACAATGTAAGATACAATCAGTTTCAGATTTCTGAAACATTACGAAGAAAGTCTTAAAATGAATAAATCATGAAACTGAAGTTTGTGAACCCCTGTCAAATTGCTTTTGAGGGTTATCAAATAGAATAGAGAAGAAAGAGACATAAAAGATACATTAAAATATATGCAACATGTAGGCCGTGAAGAAGAAACATTATAGAAGCTTACATAGACTTCTATTTTAAAAAATAAACATTGCATTAGAAAACACACTTCCTTAAAATCAACTAAACTATAATCTATAAATATGACATAGAAACATAGATAGATGATAAATTTAGTTGTTTTTAATGAAGTTGGTCTTGTAATGCAATATATGCTACAGAATTTTTCAGAGAACATCGCATGGTAGATCGTCTTTTTGTCCCTTTGCAGTGACAGAGCTCTGGCCAGCAGAAGTGCACTGGGGTGTAGTCCTCTGTTGTGAGCTCTTCCAAGCAATGATTTTGTAAAGCAGTTTGGTCAGTTATGTTAGCATACTACTATGATTTTTCAGTGTAACTTTAAAACATGGCCCATGCTCCATGTTTGCAGTTAACCTACATGGTTCTATTAGGTAAACACTTTATTTATAGATGTAAATATTTAAAGGTTAAGGGGATGACAAAAAGAAGATTCTCAAAATTCTCTCTGTTTTGGATGTGTTTATGTTACTAAAAAAAGACCCTCACCCTTCTACTTTTTTTTTCTTAGTAGTATAAGTATTAGTTAGCCACTAGATGGCGCTATTACATATTAGTTTGTCTTTGGTGTCCACCTCTTACCTTCCCCTTAATATTCGGCTGGTCAAGTGATCTCAATATGTCAGTCCCCATGAGGTGATTCACTTCAGTGTAAAATAAAACAGCTTTTATTAGGCTACTGAGATGAATCAAGATCAAAACTTATATTTATTTGTAGATGTAAAGCTGTTTAAGTAAAGAAAGAACTAAGAGCACCGTTAAATATTACAGTCATAAATTATGACTATTATTAATATGGCAAATATAATAATGCAACTTATATTTGTCACTTAACTTGCCAAATGTGCCTCTTGTAGTTGTTGTCTTTGTTGGTTTGTCTATTCCAAAAGAAATATGACTCCCTGGTAACTATCAGTATGTGCAGTATTTGGTGTGCCGTGAATTTTGTTCCTCACAGACATTTACATTTACATTTATGCATTTAGCAGATGCTTTTATCCAAAGCGACTAACAGTGCATTCAGGCTATTATTTTTTTTTTGCCTGTATAATGTATAATGTTTTAATGTATTTTTTTTTACACATTTTTTTTTACCTCACATTTAAGAGCAGGCACCAATGGCCTAGTAATGAATTGTTTCAAGAGAATGTCTGTATGAGCATTCAAAATGTCACTGCATCATCTTGAGGGTTTTGTTTGCGTAAGCAGTGTTTGTGGGTTGCTTTAGAAAAAACCAAACTGCTCAGCATCATTCAACCGCAATTATACAGTCTCTTAGTACAGCTGTCATGTGCTGTCTATGTCTATGTGTAGACGGCAGCAATTACAATGAACATTTTCAGGCAGAAGAAAATGTTGCTCCGTGCTGTCCTCCTTCTATTCCTCCTTTATTCCTCGCAGCTACCCAACTGTACTGAAAATCATTCATCCACTACCGCTGTTGCCATGGCAACAAGAGGGGAAATCCATTTCATCAGCCTCTTCGTCACACTCCCTCCTTCCATCCCTTCTCTCTCTCCATCATTTCCTTTATCTCTCTGTGCCATCTCTTTTGTATTTCTTCTTTCTTCCTGTCTTAGTCAGAGGGAAGACAGGCAGCAGAGGATGCAGCGCCTTCCTCAATAAACAGAGCACAGCTATATGGAATCAAGCTTTTATAATAGCTGTTATAATAATTAAAATTCTACTTTGTTTTTGGTTGAATCATGCTGTGCCATCTGTTGTACTGACCGCAGTATGATATGTCACTTTATGTCACTTTTGTACTATACTATTAATCTAAACTAGTTATTAATCATGTGACAAAACTATTGCTCTTTTCCCATCTCAATTTTTCTCAATGCATTTCCTTTTTTTAAGGTATAGTATTATTATAGTTTAATTACAGTGATTATGCTTTTTTAAAATTCTGTCTTATAACCTTTTTAGATTATCATTATAATAGTTTATATATCTTATAATATTTTATGTGACTAAGTGGACAATCTGCAAAGAGCATACTTCACTCCTAGATTTATGAGTGACAAATAAACTTTTTTTCTTTTAATGAAATTAATACATGTATGAAGGAAGGATGGATTACGTTGCTCAATAGACATTTATTATTAATAAAAACAAAAAGTTTCTTAAGCAGCAAATCAGTACATTAGAATGATTTCTGAAGGATCATGTGACACTGAAAAGTAATGATGCTAAAAACTCAGCTTTGCCATCATAAATTACATTTTAAAATATATTCAAATGATTTGAAATTGTAATATTATTTCACACTAGTACTGTTTTTACTTTATATATGTCCACTAGGAACATTACAAGTATTCATGTCAAATTCAGCCTTTGTTGAATGCACAAACAAAACATCTGTATAAATGATTGATTACGATCTTTGTGCAGAGAGCTTGTGTTGAGATCAGGGTGAGAGTGGCTTCACTGACATCCTTGTGGTAATCCCATGGGACAGTGGGGCAGGCCAGCAGCTACTGGAGACACCAGATGGCCTCAAATTAGAATTGAAATCATGCACACTCACACACATACACATATTCTCCATCAGTCTCAAATGCATCTTAAACTCTAAAGAATAATCTGTCTTTTTCCTTAACGCAGCCTTTCGTGATGATGTTGATGGATGGGAGTATTAATGTAATTATGTTTTAGTAAGTAATCCGAAGGGTTAACTCCATGAGATGATTCCATTAGAACACATAATGAATCTCTGTAATCAGATCACTGATAAATTAATTCCATTATATTCCTCTAAAGCTGATCGGCTCAACAAATGCTCCACTCTGCTCACAACTGCTGACCAAAAATCACTCCACTTTTAATTCACCTTTTGTTTTTAAATTATTATACCCATCCATCTACTGAAAATTAGTCTTTCTTAAAGCATGAATCTAAATATACTGCACATCCCCACAAAAAGATTACGCAGCACAACTGTTTTCAACATTGATAATAATAAGACATGTTTCTTGAGCAGTAAATCAGCATATCAGAATGATTTCTTAAGGATCATGTGACACTGAAGACTGGAGGAACGGCTGCTGAAAATTCATCTTTGCCATCAAAGGAATAAATTACATTTTACAATGTATTCAAATAGAATACAATTATTTTAAAACGGTAATATTTCAAAATATTGCCATCTAGGTAAGAAACTTCTTTCAAAAACATTTTAAAAATAATGGCTCCAAACAAAAAAAGTTTAAACTAAGAAATAAATGAGTGAGCTAAAAAAATAAATGAGAGAAAAAAAGTGAGATACAGACTAAATGCAAACCCACAATTATGAAAAATAAAGTTCCAATGCAATAAATGAGATATAAAGTTGTGAGATATGAATTTTATTTTAGTTTATTTTTACCCAGATGCAAATGCAGGCTCCCTTTAGAAACAGCTCAGGCCATTATGCATTTCTATATTGGTTTAACCTAGAAAATACTGGTTTGATGCTATTCTAGCTGCAGGGCCAGCATGTTCACCGGTGAATAGTCTGATTAACCAGCATTGACTTTGGCTGAACAAGGAAGCCAAGCATACCAAGCTAGTTAGGAATCCTGGTGACCAGCACAGCAGCATCCCAACACTGAAGACCAGCATCCAAAACACAACATATGTTGGTGACTCAGCTTGCAATTAGCCTATTGGGATCCTAAAATGCCAAACCTAAGCTTAGTGATCTCAAGAGACACACCAGACAGAGTAACTGTTTTACTTTCCAAATATAGACTAACAACAGCCACACACACATCTGTAATCCTCTAACACATTATCACCTCAACCTCCACTGCAACCGTGTGTATGTGTGTGTTTATTGAAGGGTTGCCAGATGCAATTCCTTTTTTAATCTTCTGTCGCTCTAATATTGTAAGACTGAAGATTAAGCGTTTGATTACAGGAGCTTGGGCTATGTGTGTGAGAGAGAGAGAGAGAGAGAGAGAGAGAGAGAGAGAGAGAGAGAGAGAGTGCACAATGACTCTAAGAGGGAGGGTTTCTCTCTCTCTTTCTTTTAGACACACATACATATGCTTTGGGGGAGGGGCAGTTGTGGATATTTATCTGTGTTCCTTGTCAGCTCGGTGCAAGAACCTCTGTGCTGAACTGCACATGCATGCACAGGAGCCAAAGAGCAGAGAGCAGAAACAACACACTTCTGCATATCAGCACTGACTTAAAGCCACCGAAATGGTCTGACTGGGGAAGCAGCAGGTATATAATCTAGTTTTTCTTTTTAAACAATGTCTTTGTGAGTGTTTGGGAGCAAGAGGAAGTGGCTTTCAGCTGGCTTCCTGAGCGATTCCACTAGTTGATGGGCGGAGCGAGAGGAAGGCTGTCAGCTGGGGTGGTGTAGCAGGCGGCGAGTGTGTGTGTGTGTGGGTGCAAGAGTGTCAGAACAAGGAGTGTATGTGTGCTACTGTTACATACAGCTCTTGTGTCATTGAAGATTATAAACACATTGAAAAGGTGAGTGGAAAATCTTTTCATAAACTCATTTCCTTCAGAAAGTCCAGAGGTTTGTGTGTGCAGATAGACAGGCATGAAGATGTCATTGGGGCAAGCTGTCTAAATAAAATCATATGTTATTATTTGGAAAAAATGAAAAAATACTGTGTGGATGGGTGTGTTTGTTCCATCTGAGTAGTCTTGCATGGACACAAGGCTTGTCCACATCCGTTGCATGTGTGTCAGTCTAAATCAGTGTTAAATTGCTCTGGTGATGAATATGTTCGCTTGTGCTTCACCAGAGGATGTGTTTGTTAGCACGTAGCAGGGATTCGTAATTTAAGTGGTGTAATGTAGTACAGAAATGCCTTTTTTGGACAGGTGTGCGTATGAGGAGCACCAAGCATCTGTTTGGGGTAAATGCTGCCAGAGATGGGGGGATGAAAGTGGAGGAGAGCATGGGGGAGGGGAGGGAGAAGATGCTGGAGAGAGAAGAGAGTGATGGAGAGAAGGCAGAGAAGGAGAGAGGGGGTTGAATATTTGAGAGGAATCCCCCAGGAGTCCCCAGAGTATTGTGATGATGACTCTAGAACAGTGCTCGTTCTAGCGGAAGGTTCTGCTCAACAGTACGGCAGGCTGAGCTCTGGTTAGCACTCCACATACAGCTCACATACATTAAACAGTGTTCACTGTATGGGATGATTCTTATTAGAGCATATAGTCAGATTAGTAGTACCTTGTTAGATGGCACAGGAAGGAGGAGATATATATTGAATTTATATGTCATACTTGATGGTTCCTGGTTTGGTGGGTCTTTCTTTATTTGAATTCTTTTTTTTTTTTTTTTTTTTTTTTTATTAAGGCAGTCTGGATATCACAAACACATATCATGTAATGTTGAACCTTTATGATGAAGATATCAGTAGTTTAGTTAATAAGTTAATAGTCAGGCCATTAGATTAGTACTTGCCCTGCCCAAACTTTTTACTTGCCACACCACAAAACATTAGTTACATATTGCACGCACACGCACACACACACACACACACACACACACACACACACACACACACACACACACACACACACACACACACACACACACACACACACACACACACACACACACACACACACACACACACACTCTCCCATGTGGTTTATGTGGAGTCTCTATAGGCGTAAAGGTTTTTATACTGTATATTCTATCCCCCATCTTTACCCTAAACCTATACCAAACCTAACTCTTACAGAGAACTACTGGCAATTTTTGAATTTCAAAAACCACTAGTATGTTTTTTTAGGTCATTCGGTTTAAGGGGACACAGGAAGTGTCCTCATAAACCATGCTCACATTTTAGTACCCATATCATTATATACATTTCCTCATGAACCATATAGACCAGAACACACACATATATATTTTGTAAATTGTTTATGGTGCAAAATATGATAATTTTAAGACTAGTAAATATCATATTGTACATACTATACTATAATATAATTAAACTATATTAGCCACCTTGGCTAATATATCAAGCTATATTAGTCACATTCAAATAATCAAAATTCACATCACACAAAACCAATGTTTTAATTAAAACAATAATTGATTTATCCATGTATTTATTAGTATGTGTGTGTGTGTGTGTGTGTGCGCACGCGCATGTTTATGGGAACACAAATATAAAGAGTTTTCCCTCAATAAACTGATCCCACTTTATAGTAGGTGGCCTTAACTACTATGTACTTACATAAAAATAAGTACAATGTACTTATTCTGTTCATATTGCATTGCAAAACAGTTCTGCTGCTATTGAGGTGGGATAAGGTAAGGTTTGGGGCAAGTTTGGTGGTATGGGTTGGTTTAAGGGTGGGTTAAGATGAGTCAACAGTGTAATAATAAATGTAATGAAAGAAATTAATTACAATACAGATGTAATTACATGCAGGTATTTTAAAAAATATTAGTAAATTGTAAAAATATGTATACACAGTTAATTGCCTTGTACCAAATTATTAACTTAAATGTAAGTACATATAGTACATGCCACTAATATAAAATGGGAGCCAATTAACTCCTTGTTACTGAATATTGATAGTAAATAGCTGTTATAGAAGATATGTTTAGGTATTAGGTAGGGTTAAGGGATCTAGAATATGTATAAGGCATTAATAGCCTATGTGCTTTATAAGTACTAATACCAATATGCTAGTAATATGCATACTAATAAGCAACTAATTAATAGTGAATAGTGTTCCCTAATCTAAAGTTTTTTTTTAGTTTTATATACTAAATATTCCATATATCTGTATAAATATATTCTAAGATCTCATTGTATATAATTTTTTAATTTTCGTTGGGTTGTTAGGGATAGAGTGAACTTAGAAAATGTAAAAAGTATTGTCTCTGTATGTATGATTATATTTATTCTATATTACAGATATAGAAGACATAAAAACATGTATATGACCAAAAAATGTAGCTTAGTGATATTTTCCAAACACTGACCCTGAGCCATCTTTATTGCTGAGCCCTGTATTTATGATATGTTCTTCTGAAGTAAGTGTAATTTTGTGAAGAATAGGAACATTACTATGGATTAGTGTTTTTGTTTAAAGAGAAAGAATAGGGGTGGAGAGGCCCTTGAATAGATGTGAATAACATAAGAGCAACCCCAGCACACAGCTTACAGTTCACTGTTCAGAGTGGGTGGATCTGGTGCTGTCTGGCGTGTGTATCGGTGCGGGTGTGTGTATAAGTATGAACAGCTGTGAGAGACAAAGGTCTTTGTTAAAAGCCGAACTAAATTTCTTCCATTTATTATTTTTCCACACTTTCCTGAGAAGCAAAGCCAAACTCTTTCATCATTTTACTCCATTCTAAGAGAGACAGTGAGTGAGAGAGAGTGAGATTCTCATGAAGGAGAAAATGACTGTTTGTAGACTCGACCTCTCTGACTAATACTCACACCAGGCATCTTTTCTCCGCCTTGTTTCAGACTACAACTGAAAGTTGTTTGCTTTCGTGTTTTTATATGAGTGTATGCCTGTGTGTGCTACATTGGGGACAAAAACCTGACAAAATCTCACTATGTGGATCTCTTTACAGGTAAAAAAAATCATGCAAATATTTTTATTTGATATATATATTAAATATTAAAACAATACAAATATATACTTTATAATTAAAATCTAACACGTTTGCTTTATATAAAAACTATAAAGGTGTGTATTATGAAGTTGAAGTTTTTAGTGAAATGTTTTTAAATGTGTGGTATAGCGAGGGAAAAGCCTTGGATTTATTGATAGAGGGACACCAAGAACTCTGTGTGTGAGTACATTTTAGTATATACACATGACTTTGTTGAAAGTAGAGAATACAGCCCCGGATGTTTGGAATATTGTTAACTCTCCGGGAACCTTGGGTGTTGCTCTTGGCTAAGTGGCAGAATCTGCAGGAAGTCATCTGAACCTACACACACACAAGCTCCTGTTTCATTAAACACCACACATCTTGATAATCATGAAGGATCTCATCCTTTATCTAAACCAATTTTAATTTAGATTTATAATGTTTTATGACCTTTTTGAATATTGTATGAAGATTAGCCTATCGCTAAATTCATGGAGAATTGCCTGTAGCTTTTCTAACTCATTACATGTGAGAGGAAGCTAGTCTTATGTTTATAAGACTGAGTCTTACATGAGAACCGCCTGTTTTTTACAGTCTGATAAGGCCACCACAGGAAACCAACCATGGAGCAGTACTTTTTTTTTTTTTAAACTGATATTTCAAAGTCACAGACATTTTATATTTAAACGTGAAGGGTGGTAACTTGTGTCAAATTTGCGTGGGAGGTTTTTGAGACTTGTCTGCAGGATGTGCTGATTGAATCTCTAGTGTGTGGCAGACGTTAGAAACAGAGTGACAGGCATGGTTTGAGTCTTGAGATCTGGTGTCAGGGTCAGTGCCTACTAGGGGACCTCTGAAGTGAAACCAGAAAAGCATTATAAATCTGTCTCTCTCTTCACTCACACTCAGACACACACTCTCTGTACCATCTGGGGCTCAGTGGATAAATTATTAAACTGACTAGTGTCTGCTGACACCACACAAAAATCACTCAACATACCATCACAAAAAAAAACTAGACTCTATCGTCATTGTTGTAAAACTCCAAAAGGCAATTCACTGCAGTTTCCAGCTGAAATGAACACTAGTGGCAGTAAAACACCATGAACCTTTATGCCTTTTCACAGAAAGTTTGTTTGCAGGTGCAGATTATTAATTAATAAAGGCTTATTTTACTAGAATGTCATCTCAAAACACATTGTTAGTGTAAACTAATATATTTTGCTGCATCACATAACCAGCACTGTGTGTATGGCTTACCTGACGTAGTAAATGCGATCAGTAGCTCACCTGGTATAGCTTTGCCCTCATGATATAGAGTTCTTAAGTACAAGTCCCATAAAACACGAGCCACAATATAAGAACATAAAGAGTTTGTCGAAACCAGCTAAAGCATTAACCTTTTAGCGCCATTAACCGGACTTTCACTTTGTGCCATTGGACGCACATTCTGCACACACATGTGTGATTTATCTACATTTGGTGAAATGTCAACATGACATTAAAATTTACCTCTTAATGCACATTCTTGGGCTTTATTGAGCTTTGTTTTTACAATCTTTCATCAGAATCACTTGTTATTTAGGCAATGCAGACTACTGGATACTGTTAAACAATAGATAAATATCAAACATGCATTTATTGAAGTATCTAAATTTAAGCCCACTTTTTACAATTCAGTCAATTCACCAATACACAATGAATAAAATCAAGGTCTGCTTCACATTCCTTCTTGTTGAATACCCTGTTTCACAATGAAATGTGCCACGTTACAGAAGTAAAATTGGTTGTGAACACAATTAGCCTAACACTGAGTGTGATGCTGGTGGTGGAGTTGACCAAGCAACAGTTGAAAATGTTTGAAATCTTCTAACAAAAGCCTGAGATTGTTTTGGGGTCTTACAGTATATAGTTAAGGTGCTTTTACTGGTTTAAGATGGTCTCTCTACCTAGCCAACAGGCCAACTAAGACAAGCAAACCAGTTTAAGATGATTTCAATTTGGCATGACATCATACCTATATTTTAAATGTGATTCATTGATCTCATTGTGACCGTGTAATTTTTTTTCTTTCTGATTTCTCTGGTAACATATGCTAGACTTTTCCAATTATTTAGTCCACTTAAACGCCGCCCCTTTCTTACAATTGACTGCAAGCTGGTATTCAGATCTCCCTCCATCTAATTAATAACCAATGAATTTGAACCCAGCCTACATTTTTTTGCTTTTGATAATCTGTTTCATTTGGATACACAGTACTGAAAAATAATTTCATGGCTCAAAGATGTTTTTTCAGCAGGGTACTGGATAAAAAGGATGCATGAGCTGAATAAGTTTAAGTATTAGCACCCTGTCATTTATATGATATTCACCACCATTAAACATTATAGACCAAAATCATTCATAAATTATTTTCATATGGTTATTTATGAAGATTATTATTTTTCTTTGTTGTCAAGAGACATTAGACAGGCAAACCATTTAGTAATAATGTAAGTACGCCTTTACACAAGCAGTGAGCTGGTGGTTTTGTCATGTGAGTAGGTGGATATGTGACTGGTCTTTTATATTAAATCGGGAGGCTACTCCTCTTGTTCCTCATTCCTGCGTTATCATAGTCATTCCAATTTCAGTGAAACTATGTGCGAGAGTTCGTTCGGTTCAAAAACAAAGTATTACAGCAATAGGGTGACTCAGTTCCTACCAACTTGCGGTGGACGCTGATGTTGTTTAAATATTTTGGTGGTGCTGTCCACGGAGACAGAAGAGACGTGGAGAGATTAAATGTTGCTGGAACGTTCCATGTGGAATTGATTCACAATAGTGGAATTCCCTGCTGCTGCAGAGCTGCTCTAGCAAAGTAATTGGCCCATTTATCACATTGACAGAGCCAGACAGAGGAAGAGAAACAGGGAAGGTGGGGTGGAAATACAGGAAGACCAATCTGTGCTCTGAAAAGTTCTTTTTAACACGACTGTATCTTTACAAATAAAAATCATAGCGATCACCTGAATGTGTTGTTCAGTTGTTTTTGTTCTGATAGTGCAGCCTGGGCGTTTGTACAGGCACATAAGATAAACTTCAGTCAGGTCTGGAATGTTTCTCAGTGCAAACAGTCTGGGAAAGGTGTGACATTCTAAACCCCTCGACCAGCACACACACACACACACACACTCACACATGCACACAAAAGGCCTTGAGCTGCAGCCGGGGTATAGAACACATGGACTCTAACTGCATGGCTTCCTTTCTCAACAGAGGCTGAAGACACACCAGAGGAGGTCAACTCACTTTTGAAGGCCAACAAATCAGGCAGAAGTCAAAAACAGAGTCAAAAATAAGGTGAGAAAATGTGCAAAAAGAGAAAAGGAGAAACAAATGCACTCCTAACACCCACTGTATGCAGTGCAAAAAAATATTATTAGTCTACAAGTGTAACAGAGCATTACTTGCTATCAGACAGCTGCATTGATACATTTATGGACGGGAGTGTGTGAACCATTAGTGGGTTTATCAATGATCATGCATTTTTCAAATTTCATAGCGCTGTGTTTTTTTGCGGTAAGGCCGTGGGGGGGCCATTTTCACATGTTGCAGTTCTTCTATTGAATGTTCCATTAAGAGGAAGCTTTTGTGCCCAGGGAGACTCAATATTACACCTTGATTATTCTTGTTGTGTTGCATTATAACAGACTCTTCAAACGGCCCCTGCAGTGGCACTTCCATTTCCCTGCTGGCCTTCCTGCCCCTGTAGAAATGTGGCAGAGTCGGGTAAATGGCACACATATGGCCCTCTCTCTGGGGATACAGACTAAATGAGCTCCCTCTGTACTTCTTCAAATATATACATGCTGCTTTATAGATCCCTAAGAGATTAACAGATCAGTCTTCTGATAGACAAATCAACAGAGATTTTGAAAGAGAGTGCTTGAAGTTACAAACAGTGAAGACTGGCTATTGCAGCTGTGGTTTGCTCATTTAATTTTCAATGTCATGGACCTGCAAATATAATGATCCGCCACGAGGGACTTTCTTCCTAAAATATAAAGACAGCCATTTATAATGGGTGAATAACATTTAAACATGGTTTTAAAGAAAAGTTGACCTAGAATTATATAAATGTCCTTTATATTGCACTTTTATTGTACTAAATTAACTCATTGTTCTGAAGCAAATTATTAAAATATAATCTAGAAAACATTTAGTAGTTAAAATGACAACAAATCTTGTTTTTTCCTCCTCAGTAGAGTAATATTAGATATATAATCCTGAAAAGAGACATCTTTAGTCAATTTATGGAGTTTTATAGAGAGCATTTTATGGAGTTTTTTATTCACAAAATGATATGCATATATATTTATTTCCTGTTAAAAACCAGAGTTGTTAGTAGAATAAAATACTTGCAATTATTTCCATGATTTCTGACTTCAGAGATTCAGTAATATTCAGGAATTTTAAAATAAATCTCCAAATAGTTTGAAGTTAACTTTGTTGCAGGATGCTATTAGAGTTATATAATTGAGTATAATTGAGAGTTGTATAATTGAAAAAAGTTTTATTTTGATTAATTATTTTACTGATTTTTATGGAGAAAAGATAAATGTAATTTATTAATGAAATGCAATGCAGATATATGTATTTAGTTATTTAGTTATAAACTATGAGTGTTCACAGAATGATATAGACTTGACTTTAAGGGATAGTTCACAAAAAAAATTAAAATTCTGACATTACTCACTCTCATGTCGTGCCAAACCCGTAAGACCATTGTTCATCTGCGGAACACAAATTAAGATATTTTTGATGAAATTTGAGAGCTTTCTGATCCTCCATAGACAGCAAGGGTCCTACCAGGATCAAGGCACAGTCCATGTGCCATCAGTGGTTCAACCACAATTTTATGAAGATAGATTACAGTTACATTTATTTTGTAATTAAATGATGTAATTCCATTACATGTAACTAGCTACTCCCCAAGACTGTTTGCAGTAAAGGGTTAACTGGCGATAGATGTCTCTAGCTCATTATGTTCCACACGGACTGCATATCAGCAGGCTCCACACTCTTAAAGTTACTGGCACTATTCTCTTTCCTATCGCTGGCATTCTCCTTCAGTCTCCTGTGTCTTAATCCCCCTTCTCTCTGACCCCCTATAAGGTAAAGTTCTTAGCTCCCGGAAGACGAATAGAGACTGCGATCTAAAATGGCTTTTAAACATAGACTCCACCCTGGATTTGTGTCGATGTTCATTGTCTGGCTGTAAACGTCTCTTTAGGCCTGATTTACAGAGGGAGGCAGTGTGCTGAAGCTGTCCCCTCTCTGAACTCTTCAGATGTATGTGGTCCCTCGTCTAAAGTTGCCTTTGGTGAGCTCCATCCTTGATTTTAGGAGTGGAACATTTCATTGCTGTCAGATCGCTCTGTATCTCAGTTGCCTAGCAACTGAGGTCCATTGCTAAGATGCCTGGGATGGTCACTAGGTTTAATGAAACAGTCTTTGCGACGGATTACCAGGAGCTGAAGATGAAGATGCTGCTCTTTTCAGAAAAAAAATGTTTTTACTGGAGTAAGGTTTCTCATACAAAGTGCACCGTCTTTAACTAAGCATATTTGTATTTATTCCCTTGTTTATCTAATGATTTTATTTTCAGTGGCATAAAACATGATGCATTAACTGCTGAATCATAATGTAATCATATCGGGAAATAGAATTGTAGGTAATGTAATCAAAGTGAGGACATTTTCCATAAACATTTGGATGTCAAGATACTGACTACATTTGCAAGCTTTATTGGTTTACATGTGGAAAGTTAATAGGCTATGATGAAGTTGTTTCCTTCAGGCCAAGTTGGAGTTTCCTCTCATTTTCAATTTCATTAATGACTAAACCTTGAATATTGAATTAGATTCACATTATAAACACTCAAGGGAAGGTGAGTCTTGTGTAGTAGTAACAGAGGAGTAAATATGTGGAGTAAATGATGCTGGACGTTATTTAAAGATAGGAAGTTTCTGCAGTCTTTCTTTGAGCCGGGTTGGGCTCATTAACTAGAGTGGTTAACCTAGAATGAGGTCAGTATGACAGCTGATAGTCTAGCGACCCCTGCTGTTTGCTCTCAGCAGCAGGCCTTTGTGTTTAACCTCACTGCAGGAGAGCCGGCTGAGATTAAAAACTCTGATACACCACAGACCTTTGAGCTCACAGTCATGACAGGTGTGTCACAGTGTGCTATCGATACCCATATGGCAGAGCCACGTGAATATGAAAGAAGCACACACGCGCATTTGCTTTTTTATGTCGTGGTGGGGACTATCCATTGACGTCTATCAATTTTATATTATACGCTAATAATATTTTCTACCTCCTACTCCTTCATATTCATAGATTACATTTAAATTAAATTACATATCACCGACTGAACAACTGTGAGGGAAGCAAAAAACAAACAAAAAAATTTTTGCATGGGGTTTTTTGCTATTAACCGTGTTGTTCCTTCTGTGAATGTGAGAGACTTTAAATATTATGGAGTTTTTAGAGTCTAAATAGGTCAAAGCAGACAATGTGGTAGGAAGTGAGGTATGGTATCAGTGCTTTTGATGCTGTTCTCCAGCATGGGATGATAGTATGATGATGTCCCCACCCTTCCTTTGGCAACCAGATTCAGACTAGTAGCAAACCATGACTAACCAGCCTAAACACTGATCTGTCACTGTACTGCCATAATACTTTAGAGCAATAATTATATTATTATTTTTATTTATTTATTTATTTTTGATGGTATTGACCAGCAAATACAATTATCCTCTTCTAAGGAAATCATTGTCTAAAATACGCTGTGAAAAAACATAATTTACAGTGCTTGACATATTTATTTGACCACCACCACCCAATGTAAGATTTGTGCCACAGCTGCCCTAAACTATAACAGTATTGGTGATTACCAAAATCATTTTTTATGTTTCATAAATGGTTAATCCACCAGTGTGTGTAAACTCTCACAGTAGTGCTAAAATATGATTATTGTTGTTATCATGCATTTCTGAATTTACTGTTTTACAAGAAAAGCAGAAAAAACAGTAAAGCACTTTATAATTTTTTTTTATTCAGATGCTTATTTACAGTCAGTAGCAACAGATACCATGGAAAAGTAAATAAAAACAATGCCAGCAAGAATGCAAGCTGTTATCACTCCAAGGAGGGCATATAAAATAAAATAAAAAATTGGTTATGTGTAGTTGTTTCATTTTGCTATTTGTTTAATAAATGACAATAACATTTGTAGCTTTAAACACATTTTTGACAGATTCCTGAAATGCACATACGGTGCTTTACAAATTTATTAGATTCTATTTATCGACTGTGATTGGGCATCTGAAAAAAAAAAAAAAAAAAAAAAAAAAAAATATATATATATATATATATATATATATATATATATATATATATATATATATATATATAGAGCTTAAAAATACTTTAATATTAACCATTCCATAAATATAAAACAGCATTTTTGGATAACAACAGTAATTACGAATACTCTTGTAAGTAAAGAGCTTACACATACTGGTAGATTAACCATTGCAGAAATATAAAAAGTTATTTTGGTAATCACCAATACTGTTAGGGGCAGCTGTGGCACAAACCTTTCATTGGATGATGGTCTAATAAATTTGTTAATCACTGTATATGTATGAAAATTATGCACATAAAATGCACTAGCGTTCCAAAGATTGAGGTCAGTTTTTTAAAATCAGTTTATTAAATCAAAAATACAGTAACAGTAATTTTAGTAATAAAGCAATTGTGAAATATTATTTCAATTTAAAATAACCTTTCTATTTGTATATATTTTAAATTGTACTTATTTAGGAAATTATTCTAATCTTCTAAAAAATTGAAGTCCGTTATTTAAAAATTGAAATCTTCTGCAACATTCTAAATGTTTTTAGTGTCACTTTTGATCAGTTTAAAGGGTTTTTTATTTTTCGAGTAGTAGTTTATGTGTAATTTGTGAATGATCTTATGATTTTGAAATTATAATGAAAAATTGCCCATTTTAACCTGATTTTTGTATTTATTTATTTATTTTTTTGTACTTACAGACCCCCTAGAGCCAATTTACAGAAATTACACCTAAAAATGCTTTCTATGTAGACCTCTTGAGGCCCACTGGGTGTCCTGAAACCCAGTTTGAAAACCCTTGCATTAGAGAGCATTACAACCGTTTTTCTCAAATCAAATTGTTGAAAGTTAATGCACACTGGCACATAACTAAACACATAGTTCCTCCGTATCAGTTTTTTAATTTCTTAATCTTTTATCCATATGTCATGTCAAATTTGCTGAATTTGTTCTTCCATGTGTGTTAGAGTGCAGCAGGCCTGAACCGGCAGCATCATGGCCACCAACAACACTGCTAGCATTGCTCAGGCTCGCAAACAGGTGGAGCAGCTCAAGATGGAGGCCAATATTGACAGGATAAAAGTAAGAAGAGTATCAACACATCATTTCATCCAGTTGAAACATATTAACTTGGTTAGGAGTGAAAATGAGTGAGCATTGTTTGGTGACTGTTTGTGATTTCATGAATCAACATCAGGTCTCCAAAGCAGCAGCAGATCTGACATCGTACTGCGAAGCCCATGCTAAAGAGGATCCCCTCCTCTCCCCCGTGCCTGCATCCGAGAACCCCTTCAGGGAGAAGAAGTTCTTCTGTGCCATCCTGTAACCAGCGCTGCCCAGCCATGGACTCGCCTGCTCCCTCTGGGATACACTCATGGACATAAAACATGTTGATCTTTTACAAGGGCTGGAGAGATGCAGTGGAGAACCCATAAATTCTCTCCACTCTCTATGAGTCCCGATTAAAGCCACTGACTCCACCTAGTGGCCTTGAGATCCAAAGCTGAGCATAGTTACAAGAATCTGTTGAAATTCGTGAGGGAGCACAGCAAAAAACACCAGTGACTGTCATTGTAGCAGATCAGCCAGGATGTGTTGTGAAAATATTCAAGTATTCAAAGGTTTCTGTGGTTTTGATGAGGTATTCAAATATTTTTCTATATTAATTTTTAGTGGGCTGTGATCTGATCACTGATCTTAGTACCCATGGATTACTCAAGTTGCTGTGCTATTTCTTTATTTTCTTTTTAATAATCTTGTTTTGTTATATGCCTACCATTTAGGTAGCTTTCTGCAGCCATTTGTGGGTACAGTAAAAAATGTTTCTTTTTTAATTTAATGAATGACAGTTTAGTGGACTTTTATAATGAATTCACGGTTGGACAAATATTCCTAAAATGAAATACTTATCTTTTAGATGCTGATACAAATTATGTGTCTGTACAACAAACAAAGTTTCTTTCTTTTTTGGTCTTAAGCATAGTTCTCTTTTTACTCTTTGTACAAAAATACTAGCAAGTTGAGCTGTGTTGTGCTATATGTTTTGAATATTTGTGGTGAAATCAATAATAACTGCATGAAGCCTGCCAAGAATGCTGTCTTTTTTCTTTCAAACTGTTACCACCAATCAAACTAAATATTAAAAAAAATAAAAATAAAACATAATTGGATTTTCTTAAATTGATCAAATGTTAATCATGGTTTGTTATTTCTTGCCCAGGGAGAAGCACTTGTTTCATTACAAAAGTTATGAAAAGACTGTTCTTTCTAACTTAACATTTAAAAAATAAACAATAATAATAATAACTATATATACACTGATTTTTAATGTTTTTAATGGAGTCTTTTATGCTCATTAAGGCTGTATTTATTTGATCATAAATACAGAAAAAAACAGTAATATTGTGAAATATTATTACAATTTCTAGCATTGGCTTCCTATTTTAATATACTTTAAAATATCATTTATGTCTGTGACGCAGCACTGAATTTTCATCAGCCATTACTCCAGTCTTCAGTGTCACGTCATCCTTCAGAAATCAGTTGAAACTGTTGTGCTGCTTAATATTTTTTGATACTTTTTTCTTTGATTCTTTGATGAATAAATAGTTTAAAACAACATTTATACTTTTGTGCTGCTTAATATTTTTTAATATTTTTTTCTTTGATTCTTTGATGAATAAAGAGTTAAAAACAACATTTATTCAAAATACTAATATTTTATAACAATATAAGCATTTACTATCACTTTTTATCCATTTAACACATCCTTGCTGAATAAAGTATTAATTTCTTTAAAAGAAAAAAGTCAATAAGTAAACATGCAAATGCATAAATACACATAATTCATAATACACAAATACACAAAAAATACTACATAAATAAGGACAGCCTGACATAAGCACACTCAATCTGAAAATTCCCTTCATTGTTTTTCTCTGCTTTCTCTCATGTTTCAAAATGCATCACTCGGATGTAGGCTATATTTATCCTCCCATCTGATAAATCAGTCATCAGACACATACAGTGACACGATGACTCAGAGCCTGACCCAGACACGTACAAAAACACATGCAAGACGTCTCATTTTAAGGGAAATAACAAACTCATCACGTCAGCTTCCTGCAAATGCGTCGCGCGGTGTGTGATGTATTGCCATGGAGACCGTGCTGACGACAGTCTGCTAACACATACAGGCAGGCACTTCCGTTCTGCACAAAATAAGATGAAATGTCCAGGCGATTGCTTCTCCATGTGTGCCAAACATGACACTTACTGGTGGGTCATTTGTGCTTTTTTTAGTTGCATACATAAATACTTGTTCTATGTGCTTTTCTTAGTTCTCTAGTTCTTCAGTAATCAGTCAAATATGTCAAATATTATTATTAAGATTTTCTTTTCACTCACATGAAACACTTAATGTAGACAATATTTATTATTTACTTATTTATTTTTATGTTTATCTATGGTATGCATTATGTTCTAACCATTAAATATTTAATACTTCAATTATACAAATCAATATACAAAATTGAGGGGTACCACAGTGGAAAATGGACAAAAAAGTAGTTTTTCTATTAAATTATGAGTTTCTTTTTACAAAATGCACATTTCTTTTACAAAATGATGCATCCAATCTTAATTTCCATCAAAATCTGCCATACACACATACAGACACATATACACATGCACACACACTCGCTGTTACAGTCACTGAAGGCTAACTCATCCTCATTGTCATCACATGGAAGAGCCAACTCTGCACTCTTCCTATTGCCCTTTCCGTGAAAAACTGCTGTATTCATTTTCTGAAAAGAATAAATAATGTTCTTATTCATATATAAATACAACTATACTACAATAAATACTTCAAAAGTAGCAACTATACTACCATAAATACTTCTGAAAGTGGGAAAAAGTGTTTTGGAGGAACATTCAAACATCAGTTTACTTAAAAACAGCACGTCATTGACAACCTTAAGGCCGGCCCTTTTAATTACCATATTGCAATATATTGTATTATTATTATTTTTTTTTCAGAATAACAAGGAAATAAGTAGAAAATAATTGTAACTCCGTAACATAGAGGGTTAAAACCCTTTTAAACACCCTTTAGAGCTACTTTATGTGTTTAACAAAAGAGATTCTGATTCTGGTGATTCTATTTCCGCAGAAGCACATTCTGTCCTGGGCAGCAGGTGGCAGTATAATCTCACTGACAGGTTCTTGGGTTTAGCCGATGGAGGTCATTAACACACTGTACTTCACTCGTGCAGGTAATATTTTGGTATACCTACATTATGGCATTAAAAAGCTTGTGTGTCTCTAAAGTAAAAAACAAACAAACAAACAAACAAACAATAAATGTATCCTTTCATAAATACACATCACCAAACAAACAAACAAACAAACAATAAATGTATCCTTTCATAAATACACATTCCCCTGTTTATCTGTGGGTGTGAAAGAAACTTAAATTAAATTTAAATTAAATTTTTTAATCATTCTGTGTATATTGGCCTGTGTATAAAGTCACAAATGAAGGCTTAAATTCTCCTCAGGGAATGTCAATAACTTGCAACCAATATTGCTTGGTGTTGAAAGATAGAATAGGCACTTGCTATTTGTAACAATATGTTGTCTTTTCTTTGGTTTCAGAATATGATCTGACCAACATTGTGCTGCAGGATTTCACTTATTAAAAAAAAAGTTTCCCAAGAGTATCCTGAGCTTAAAGCAATAGCTAAATCCAAAATGAATTTTGTGTTTTTCTGAAAATTTACTCCCTCTCAGGCCTTCCAAGATGTAGATGAGTTTGAAATGATTGTTTCTGAAGGATTTATTTCTTACAAACACACTGCTTTTCACTTCACAACACGTTAATTGATAGACTGGAGTTGGGTTGTGGATTAATTGTGATGTCTTTATCTGCTGTTGGTCTCTCATTCTAATGCCACTCATTCTCTGCAGAGGATCCATGGTGAGCAAGTGAAAAAATGCTAAATTTCTCCAAATCTGTTCTGATGAAGAAGCAAACTTATGGGATGCCCTTATGGAGTAAATTTTAAACCCAAGAGCAGAGTGCTGTAAGACTACTGTGCTACAGCCCCATCACACAGGTAACCTGTTGTTACACATCCTGACTAAACTGGCTACTCCAGGAGAAAGAGGATAGTTTTGAGCAATGTTTGTATGAGCTGAAGTTTTATGAAAAGACTGAGACTGAACAATATGGGCAATAACAAAAAATCCATGTTATCTTTCTCACAGTAACCAGTGACCTGAATGTGTATGTGTTTGTGTGTAGACTAGAAACATACATGTTTAAGTTGTATATATGCATTTTATGTGCTTGGGTCCTGACATATTGCTTATGTTCCCTGTCAGTGTTTTAGCTTTCTGTACATTCTGCCCGCAGAGCTTGTCTGGATCTCTGGCCATACATTTTATATGTCAGAAAATGTCAACAAATGTCAACAAAATCGTATAAAAATAGTTCTTTCCTAGAGTATTACCAATGGCAACAGACACAATTAAATGCTAAATAAAGCTGTTTATGTGTGTAAACAAACAAGTAAAAAACATAGTCCTAAGTTTTTCTATATCAAGTTAATACCTTTAATGTATGTCTTACGAGTTGGCTGCTTGTTGGTTTTCACAAGAATTTTACAAGAATTGCTAATTTGGTCCTGCAAACCGCTTTGACATAATGTTTTTACATGATAATTTGACAAAGACTAAACGATGGATGCAAGAACCCCATCATCAGAAGTGAAGTTTGACAGGGATTATGTTGGATTGAACCGAGACATGATAAACATTGAATCTCTTTAACACTTCAAATGTGGTCTCTATAGTTGGATTGGCACACCTGATGTGAGATTGTGATTACCTGTACCTAGGCTATATAAAGTAAATTGTGTTCAGCAAGGACACATAAAATTGATCGAATATAATGTTACAATGTTTTTGATGTTAAAAAAGAATTATATTTCAAATAAATGCTGTTCTTTTGAACTTTTAATTCATCAAATATTTTTTTTAAAGTATCACGTTTCCACAAAATAAATAAATAAATAAATACACAAGATGATGCTGAAATTTTTTAAAAATGTAATTTTTAAAAGTATTTCTGTATTTTTAATCAAATAAAGGCAGCCTTGGTGAGCTTGCAGACAGTAAGAAATACTATGCTGAAGTATAATATTGGCAACCATTTTGGTGATTTGGTGACAAAATAAATACCGAGACATTTGTCCAAAATATCTTTTCTTATTTTCCACAAACAATGTGAGAAATGGCAGAATTGATTGATTAGCTACTATTATTTATTTAACTCAACAGGTGGAATAAATGTAATTGATGTCTAGTCCTGACGTCCATGCGCTCTCCAGTGGGCAAAAGTGTGAGCTGTGCTGGCTCTAGGACCCGGTGTCCCCTCTTGCGTCTTTTGGCTACTTGATGCTCTCCAGGCTCACGCCTAGGCTATATTCATACAAGCCGCTTCAGCCCTCACTTGAGCAGCTTAAGCAATACAGACGGATTGTGTGTCGTGACTCTTGGTGACCGGGGGACGCCTTTGGATTGTTTCCGTAAAGATTCATAGAAGAAGGCATATCTCACTTATCAGTAAGCTCACGTGCCAGTCTATATGACTTTGCGCGCGCCCTGGGAGTTTCCGTGAATCTACGGATGAGACGCCTCTGGAACTTTTCTTATTTCTTTGTCTCAAAGGAGCTGCGCTTCGGTAAAACGAAGGTAATTTGTTTTACATTTTTTGTTTGGTTTTGTAAATTATCGATCAGTTTCCTGGGGCTGTGAACATTTTGAACATCTAAACTTGGCCACAGTGACAGCGACAGTTTTATACACCATTCTTCTTCTGTTTGAACAGTTTTAATTGATTTCATTTAAAAATGTAAAAACGCTGTAGGTATAACAGTATTTGCAACAGTTTTAAAATGTAAAACTTTTGAAACACAATGGCTCGCTGCCTGTCTTCAGTTTATGACAGTCAGTGCGCGCTCTGGAAATATGAATGTGCGCAAACGCAAAATGCTTACAAGCAGAAATAAATGTCACTGTAAGTTTTGCCTTGATTCATTCTCAAATAAATAATTTTTAAGACTGACCTGAAGACGGAAATAACTTCTTTGGCAGGGAATAACTCAACAATGAATCGGCTATGGGGTCATTCACATGGATTTCTAATCTACCTGTTTCTGCTGGCTTTATGGCGTGCATGGTAAGCAAAACAAAATACTCTTTTTTTTTTTCTCAAGAGAGCATGCGGTTTTTTTTTTTCTCAAGATAAATCCCAATAGACGTGTGGTTATCACAACCGCTCTCTCCGTCGTGTTCTCTTTCAGAGTCAGTCAAAAAGCTTTTAAATATGTTTGTCACCAAACATATTACAATATTGCTAGAAATAAACAGTATAATTATATATTAAAGTAGACATAAATTAATAGCCTAGTGTAAAGTTAATATCACATCACCCAAAATTCAAATTCTGTCATAATTTACTCACCTCATGTTGTTCCAAATTTGTATAACTTTCTTTCTTCTGTGGAATATAAAATACATTAAGAGAAATGTCATTATTTTTTGTTTTAAGTCCATAAAACGGAAGTCAATGGTCACCAATACTGTTTGGTTACCAACATTTCTCAAAAAAATCTTCCACAGAGGAACATCAGTCATACATGTTTGGAAGGACACGAGGGTGAGTAAATAATGACAGAATTTTCATTTAAAGGTGAACTGGCCCTTATACTGTATACACTATTAATTCACGATTTAAAGCAATGATCTGAGTTCAATGCAGTTCATTTTAATAGACAGCATGTTGAATTATCACCCAGATAATAATTTTGATAACATTTTAAAGCAAAAACCATAATGAAGGCAACTTGGAATAAAAGTAAACAAGATTATAGACAACAAATAAACAGTTTTTTTCCACAATTATATTATATATACATACATACATGTTATACATAAGACTAGTGTGATACAATCAACAGAAATATGAGTAAAGTATTTCTGCACACTGACACCACTTGAGTTACTAAACGTTACACTAACCCTGATGTCTTAATGAGGAATTCAGTTATTTTTTGAAATATTAAATTCAACCTTTGATTGAATTATTTTCTGTGGTAAATGACATTGAAAATACTTGTGATTGACCTTCATTTATACTAAACATTTCTGTAACATTTTTTTTTTTGAAAAAGTCAATATTATCATGCTTATGGTCACAAAATAAATAATTACACACACAAAAAAATAGCTAATTATACAAACTTATATGTAAATATGCACACACCTAGAGGGAATCATAAATAGATTGGCTGTTTGGAGACAAGTTTGCTAAGATGAAGTCTCAGGTGTTTTAGTACAGCTGTCATGCTTGTGCTTTTGCCAGATGGTCGTCCTCTCATAACTTTATGGGACAAGGTTTGTAGAGAACAGCTTTTTCTGCATGCAACTCTGTAGCCTTCATGTTTATGTAACAGACTTTTGAGATGCCAGATGTATCTTGTGTAGTTCTGAGACAGACGTATCCGGCTCAGATGCCTTTAAAAACAACATTACCCTCTTCACACGGATCTTGGACCGACTGCTTGATGGCTACGACAACAGGCTGAGACCTGGTCTTGGAGGTAAGAACACCTTCGGAATTAGTCCTGTTTTACAATTCCTTAAGTTGATATTACAGTTATATGCACTTTATGATGTGTTAATGAGCAAAATTACTGTGATTGTGTTGTTTCTGTTTAGGAATTTTATAAATAGCACAACAAGAAAAAAATAATGCCTGAAATATGTCATTATGTGTACAACATTTAAGTGAGTCATTGTTTATGTGCATTGTCACTCTGACCTGATTTTACCACTGATAAACTAATTATAATGAGGTGTTGATGACCTGAGAAATTTCGAGCCACGCCTGACTGAATAAGCCAGCAATCTCATCTCCACTTCACAATAAACAAACCCTGCCTGTGTAATCTGCCAGTGTTAATATGTATTTATGTAACCCTTGCTATTGTTTGGAAGCTCTGAGCTTGGCAACATAAAAGACATCATGGATCGAGCGACGCCCACCATGAGGCAAATAGATTTCTTGTGAGTGTTTTTGAGATTTAGAGAGACTAGCACACAAAAACGTATTCACAGGAGTCAGTGGACATGCGGTCGAGCCAAGAGCCAGAATGAAGTGTTGCCATGGTTCCACTAAAGATAAGCTAAAGTAATAATGCACTCAGATTTGAAAAAATCTTTTTTTTTTTTTTTTTTACTCTATGTGATTTGAACCCCAAATTAGTTTCCCTTCAACTGTGAAACACAAAGGAGATCTCAGGCAGAATATTTGAGCTTTCGTTTTCCATCCAGGAAAGTGGATGCTGATTTATCAAGCTTCAAAAAACACCGGCATTAAAAGTACACATGACTCATCAGCTATATTCCAAGTCTTCAGTAGTTTTATGTGAGGAGCAGGCTGAAATTTACGTCGTTCACAACCATAAAGCACATTATACTTGAGTAGACTTATAGACGAGGAGTTCCTGGTTGATAACATTGTTTCATTTTGCTGTGTAACATAGATCGAGTGACAGAGGTGAAGACCGATATCTATGTGACCAGTTTTGGACCAGTATCAGATACAGACATGGTAAGACATCCCTCTTCTCACATCAGATGATTTGTGTGCTTTGTAGTGAGAGTCAAATAATATTTATCAGAAATATTTTATATTTTCCTGTTGGTTGTCTCACTATGTCTCCTTTTATACCACATCATCTCTCTCCATCTGTTGTCTATTCATAGCATTTGGTACCTGCTGATGGCTAAAAGCTTTTCTCAGTACTCTTCTTTTTCCCCACTTCACACTGTCTGCTCTCAAATATTTAGAATAGAGAAAGAGATGGAAGAAAAGGGATTTTTCATTCATTATGTATCATCTTTTACTGGCCAGTGGTGTGTTTTCTAAACCCCACTGAACACTCTCACTATCCTGTACTAGAAAAATCTCTGTTCGTAAAGACCGTATTATGTCAGGACGATCATCACACTGGGTATTTCTGTCATGTTTTTTTGCGGGGTGCTCTTGGGAAATCTTGATTTACCAGAGTACATTGCTTGAATCTGCAGTGTATCTCCAGTTCTCCAGTCAACACCTGCGATGAGTAACCTGTCAGACTCTAGCGAGAGATTTGCATTATTTTGTAAATAATATCAAACACAACACTGCTCTGTTACTTCTCTTCTACAGATTTCTACAGTATTAATGTGTGAAAGTTGTGCATCCTAAATAATGTTTAAATGTACGGTACCTTATCTTAAGTCCTTAAGTCTCTTACACTCATCAAGGCTGGATTTAATTGATCAAAAATATAATAAAACAGAAATATTTTTAACTATTATTACAAGTTCAGATACCTGTTTTGTATTATTTCAATATATTTTATAATATATTAACAAATTTTTATATATTTTAAAATGTAATTTGCTCACACTACACCAAATCTGAACCTTCACCACAAAAACACCAATAATCATAATCACATTACCAAAAACAAAATAAATAAAATATGTGGCCCTGGACCACAAAACCAGTCATAAGGGTAATTTTTTTTCTGAAAGCTGAATAAATAAGCTTTCCATTGATGTATGGTTTATTAGGATCAGACAATATTTGGTCGAGATACAACTATTTGAAAATCTGGAATCTGAGGGTGCAAAAAAATCTAAATACTGAGAAAATCGCCTTTGAAGTTGTCAAAATGAATTCTTAGCAATGCATATTACTAATCAAAAATTAAGTTTTAATATATTTATGGTAGGAAATTTACAAACTATCTTCATGAAACATGATCTTTAATTAATATCCTAATGATTTTTGGCATAAAAGAAAAATCGATAATTTTGACCCATACAATTTTCTTTTGGCTATTGCTACAAATATACCCCAGCGACTTAAGACTGGTTTTGTGGTCCAGGGTCACATATGGTGATTTGCTGCTTACTGTTATTTTTAATGTTGAAAACAATTGTGTTGTTTAATATTTTTATGAAAACCATGGTACATTTTTTCTGGATTTTTTGATGAATATAAAGTTCAAAATAACAGCATTAATATGAAATATTTGTAACATTATAAATACCTTTACTGTCACTTTTGATAGACTGAATGTGTCCTTGCTGAATGAAAGTATTAATTTCTTTCAAAAAATACAAATAATAATTTTTACTGACCCCAAACTTTGAAATGGTATTGTAGATATATAAATTATGGCCTATACAGATTACAACATTACATGTTAAATACTAAGATAACTTTATACCATACTGCTATTTTTTTTTCAATCCAGACCGTTTACAATGTAATGTCCAGGATAGTTGGATTTCTTGACTTTTATTTTAGAAGAAATAAAAAAAAAAGATTTCTATATTATCAGCTATGCTCTGACCAACAGTGAATTTTAAAGGGATCATGAACTGAAAAAAATTGCCTCTCTTGTTATTTACACTTCGTGCACGAATTGGTGGGTAAACAGGCATGATGTAGAAGCATTATGCCGTGGCCGGTCTAATGAAAATGCTTATAAATAGTATGCCAAAAAAAACAAAAACTAGTGCATACGATTACGATACGAAATTTGTTGATGTGCATATGATACACAGTTTTCACCTGCATATGATAGAAATTTGTAGACGTGCATATAATATGCAGTTTTCATGTACATATGATACGAAATTTGTAAACGTGCATATAATATGCCGTTTTCACGTACATATGATACAAAATTTGTTGACGTGCATATGATACGCAGTTTTCGCCTGCATATGATATGAAATTTGTAGACGTGCATATGATATGCAGTTTTCGTGTACATATGATACAAAATTTGTTGACGTGCATATAATACGCAGTTTTCGTGTACATGTGATACGAAATTTGTTGACATGCATATAATACGCAGTTTTCGTGTACATATGATACGAAATTTGTTGACGTGCATATAATACACAGTTTTCGTGTACATATAATACTCAACCACACAACAACCCACCACTACCAACCATTAGCATAAAAAACACACAATAAACAATTTACACATATTAACATTGAATTTTTGTTTTTATTTGGCGTACTATTAATGCGCACTTGCATGAGATCGGGTTGGTTTATCCATACTTTTATGTTATAAAATGGCACATTCCACAACCTGTTATTTTAGAAGACTTGCTTCAATATAAGCTCGTTTTAGACTAACAAGAAAGTTTTGAGCTCTGAAACCTACAGAATGTTTTTATAACACAATGACCTCTTATATGTCAAAAGATCAAGAGAAATTTGAGTTCTCAGTTCATGAACCCTTTAAAGAAATAATAATATTGCTGTATCTGATCCTGATATGGTCAAAGATATACAAAATCTTCAGTATTACATCTAGTGTTGTTTCACATAGATCTTGCTTTTTGCCCACTTCCCTTTGAATGATCAGTCTAGTGTTCCACAATTTCATGTTCCTTTGAACATTATAATGCCTTAAAATAGACATATACTATGGAGGATCACAAAAGCAGGTTATTTTTATCAGTCTGACTGTGCCACTTCCTTCAGGCCGTGTGGTTATGATATGACAGAATGGAAAGTGACAAGTATTGTCTTCTTGCTTGAGGAGTTCTCCTGCATAATGGAGGGTAATGTTGCAAGACGTTAGCAAGAATATCAAATGATCAGGCAAGCTTTCCTGAAAGTTTGTTCGAGATAAAGGTTTTAGATTTTATAATAGTGCTGGAATTTACTTAGTATGGACCCATAATAGGTTTGTTCCAAACAGTATGATCGTGACATTGTGAAAGCTGATGGAGGATGGATGGAAGAATGCGAAGGAAATGAAGCATTACAGATGGGCTCTGTGAGTGCTGGGGAGCCCCGGCGCTCCAGTGACAGCATGTACTGTCACACAATATTATTTTTCCTGTATGAGTGTGGGAGTGAAGAAGTATTATCTCTTACGTACATAACATTGTGTTTTTCTGTCTCTGTGCTGCCATGGAAACTGGATGCCCGCCTTCACCCCGGGGGTCGGTGCATGTCAGCGCAGTGCCTGAGGGATTGGGATATAATGCTGTGATGTGAAGCGCTTCTGACACTTTGCCACTTTCTAGTACTATAGAGAGGAAGATGAAACACACATTATACACAGACAATGAACATATTGAGTGAACTGAAAAGTTGCTGACACTTACTGAGGGAGCCCATTCAGTGTTACTTTTAATACCTTTTATTTAGCTGTCTTTGAAAGGTTTACAGTGACATCCAGTGTCTGAGACCTCGTTTAATATCTGAGATTTAAAATCAAATTTCAGTTGCATTAGTACATTTCATACCTGTACACACAAATACCATCCATTGCCCATTTTGTATATGTTGTATATAGTCTTTAAATATTTTTTGTATATTATTATTTCTGATTTACTTATTCTATTTTTATTATCTGTGTCTTGCCTGTCACTGTCTTTCTGTTGTGCTGTGGAAGCTTCTGTCACTAAAACAAATTCCTCATATGTGTAAACATACCTGGCAATAAAGCTCTTTCTGATTCTGATTAAATCTAGAAACAAATGATATGCCATTAAAGCAAAAAAGTAGAACAAATAAATACTACAGGTATATTTTAATACTCATTAAATATACACTACTATTCAAAGGTTTAGTGTCAGTAGGATTTTTTTCCCCTCTTTTGCTCACTAAGGCTGTATTTATTTGATCAAAAATACAGAAAAAACATTAATATTGTGAAATACTGTTAAAATTTAAAATAACAGTTTTCTCTTTTATATTTAAATAATTAAAATGTATTTAAAATCTAATTTATTTCAAATGTATTTAAAAACATTAAAATGTAATTTATTGTTGTGATGGCAAACCTGAATTTTGAGCAGCAATTTTTCATTATCACATGATCCTTCAGAAATCATTCTAATATGCTGATTTTCTGCAGAAGAAGCATTTCTTATTATTGTGAATGATACATTTATACTTGATACTTTGATACATTTTTATTAGGATTCTTTGAATAGAATGTTAAAAATTTGAAATCTTTTTTAACATTATACATGTCTGTACAGTCTCTTTTGATCAATTAAATGCATTGATGATGAATAAAATATTTGTTTTAAAAATTAAACTCAACTTTTCAAGTGGTTATCCTGATAATATATTTTTTAATTAAACCAAACTGAAATAGACTAACGGCAGCATTCAGACTTTGGATCCCACATTGAATGTAGATATATTTTCTGTGTCAGGTATATTTTGTCTGATGCACACATCAGCACTGAAGAATGTCTTGCACTCTTGCACTCTTATCTCCCCTGTATGTCACTCTATTCTCAGGAATACACAGTGGATGTGTTTTTCCGTCAGCGCTGGACAGACGAGCGACTGAAGTTTAACGGGCCAATGAACATCCTGCGTCTCAACAACCTGATGGCCAGTAAAATCTGGACTCCAGACACTTTCTTTCACAACGGCAAGAAATCTGTGGCTCACAACATGACCATGCCCAACAAACTACTGCGGATTATGGAGAACGGCACTCTACTGTACACCATGAGGTGCCCCTGTACTATCAAATAAATTAATCGAAATAATTACATAATTTGCTGAATAATTCATCAAACTATTTATATAAAAAATTCATTAAAATTTTAAGACCAAAAACATTTTCTTAAATGTATACATGCATGTGTATTTATATGTACATAATAAATATACACAGTACACACACACATATTATGTAAACACAAACTTTTATCTTGGGTTCGATTAATTGCAGTTAATTGTTTGACAGTTCTAAGTTGCTTTTAATGTTTTTGAAAGCTGTTATGTCATCAATGTTGAATTTATTTGATCAAAAATACAATAAAACAATATTGTGAAATATTATAATTTAAAATAACTTTCTATTTTAAGATAATAATGAAAAAGTAAAAAATTTAATTTAAATTACATAACACACAACTAATAAAATAACATAAAATAAATTACTTTACGGTCACATTGGATCAATTAAATGCGTCCTTGATGAATGGAAGCATTTATTTTTTCAAAAAATCTTATATATCGTATAATTAACAGTAAGCTTGAATTACTCTGATGGTGGGAAAATTCCTTTTTATACATTTTAGTCCTAGTAAGAATACATAATTTTAAGGGATGACTGTTTTATGATGTTTGTGTATCTTGTGCAGGTTGACAGTGCAAGCTGAATGCCCGATGCATCTTGAGGACTTTCCAATGGACTTCCATTCCTGTCCACTTAAATTTGGCAGCTGTAAGCAAAAATGTTAATCATGTACTTTATTTCCCATGATGCTTACTGTCTGTCTGTGCCTTGGGTTTTATTAAAAATATATTGTGTCTGTGTGTAGATGCTTACACTCTGACAGAGGTGACGTATGTTTGGACACGTGATGCCACCTTATCGGTGGAAGTAGCTCCAGATGGTTCTAGACTTAACCAGTATGACTTAACTGGACAAACTGTTGGCAAGGAAACCATCAAGTCCAGTACTGGTAAGACATTCGCAAGCAGTCAGAATATTATGGATCCAAATGCTCCTGTCCATCGTTCTTCTCTCTCTGTGTTTCTCTCCTGCTGTGTAGGTGAATATACAGTGATGACTGCCCATTTCCATCTGAAGAGGAAGATTGGGTACTTTGTGATCCAGACGTACCTGCCTTGCATAATGACTGTCATCTTATCCCAAGTCTCTTTTTGGCTCAACCGAGAGTCTGTCCCCGCACGCACAGTTTTTGGTGGGTGAGCATGTGTTGTGTAATCAGAACATAATGTGGAAAGGCTTTGAATTCAGTTTACTACGGCACATATTTATTTGTTGGCTGTGTACATCTTTTCGATGGAAAATCAATTTAGCATGCTGATTTTGTAGTTCTGATTAAATTACTGATGCAGTCATGGGTAAAGCTGATGTAGAATGTGTACAGTTTTTGATTTTCTCTAGCAATTTCAATTTCCTTCAGAACTCTAGAGATGAATTTGAAATGGCAGCAAGCGAAGGCAAACAGCTATAAAAATTGGCCACCGTGTGTATTTCTGTGTTTTTGTAGGTGAAAAATTTGCCCAGTTATGTACATGAATGTGTGTATTTTTGTTCATTCAGTGGGAGGAAGCCTTAGCATCCAAAAACACATTTAAATTAAACACAGACTCACAGGGGGAATTCGCTAAGAATGAAACACTGATAGCGTCTTTTATTCACACGCTTTGTTGTTATAGTGGCCAATTCACTAAAGGAATTATGCAAATGAGGTAAACTATCATGAATTGCTGAACGTAATTTGCACACCACAATTCTACATCTTGCATCAGTGCTCAGTTGCTGGGGGGTGCAGTAAACTACCCGTGTATGGTACACTTTACTGGGACTGTGCAACACCACTCCACCACTGTGATACAGGCACCTACTGTAAATTGGCTCTTTAAAATGCTGGTTATATGATCATTTGGTCATCATTTGATTAGTTAATGCTGCCATGATGAAATAATAAAAAAATCACAATGGCAAAATTGAATTATGCACTGTGCAGCGCAGTATTAGCACAGATAGCAAATGGCTAATCCAGACTGCACTTTTATTTATTTGCAGGAAAACTGCCAAAATCACAATGGTTTAACATTTGAAAATAAAGAAATTGTGTTGTGGTTTTACAGTTGTACTACTATATAAAATTAAATGATTTTTATTAAACACCAAATTATTTTATTTTATAGTGTAAGTATAACACTATTACAATATATCTCTCACTATGACTGAATTTATTTGTTCAAAAATATAATAACAATATTGTGAAACATTATTAGAGTTTAAAATAACTATTTTCCATTTTAATGTATTTCAAAATTAAATTTATTTAACAGCGTTCCCACGGGTCTTTGAAATTTTTGAAAGTTTGTGAATCTGAAAAAAAAATTTCAAGGCACTAGAAAGTTTTTGAAAATAAACATACATAGATACAGGTCCTTGAAAGTGCTTGAATTTATTTTGTGCAAGAAGTTTTCTGGAAAGAAATTTCATATTATTCCCTCTGGTCCACTAATGTGTTATTTTGCCAACACTTTGTGGCCTATGCGTACTAGCTTGCTTGATTTAGCCTACGTTAGATATTCGCATTTACGTGTTATGTTAAGTGTTTCCCACGTAAGGTACTTTGTGTTGTACGTTGCCATGATGTTCATGCACGCACAAAACTACTACTATGGTACCTCAACATTTCACAGACACACCGTGAAATTAATGTTGAATTGCTTTGCTTGTTAAGATAATGTAAACCCATGAGGCAAGAAAAACTTAAAAGCATATTCATATATCATAAAACCTTGGTTACATGAGCCTAAGCTCTTTTAAAAAAAATTCATGCAAAATAGGGATGCCAACCATTCCGTATAATATGGAATTGTCCCGTATTTAAGGCATCAGAGAAGCGTTCTGTATTAAAGCTATACGGAATGCAGTTTGTCCTGTATTCGCAGGCATATGCCGCATGGCCATCTAGACCATACAAATAACAAATTAATCATTCTTTTTGCACAAATCATTGTTTGAATTGCGAACGTAGCCACTCAAGGAAGGCTTTAAGACCCATAATTCCTACTTCACTCATGCTAACAGCAATCCCCTTCACCATCCGTGTTTAGATTTTGCCAAATCAGTTTGGGTGAATGCAAAGAACGTGATTTTTGATCATAAGCACACCATCCAGCTAGACAAGAAAACATACAATCTACCTGAGGGAGGACGTCTTTCAGTAGGCCTATTGTAAGTTAATATTGTTAAATAAAGAAACAAAATCACACATTTTTTTAAAAAAAATTAACTCCTAGCATATTCCTAAACCTGGACCTCATTAATATTGAAGAACAAATTCAAGCACCAAAAGCAGACCACACACTCCAAGTTCTCTTTAATTGAAAAATATTCATTTTCATGAATTCATAGGCTACATGGTTGCAATACCATTTTAGTTCAAAAATGTAAATGTCATTGTTTAAAAAAGAACAAATATTTTGAGCGACAATTATTCTGTCCCTTATTTTCCTACAAAGAATCAGAATTGTCTCTTATTTTTTATTTTCCGAAGTTGGCAACCCTAATGCAAAAGTTAATATCAGATTGTTTTAGAATACAGTATAGGATGTACTGAATATTCTTCAGTTTTATACAAAACAGAAATACGACAAATAGAATATTAGATTTCTGTCATATGGCCAAAAAAGTGCTTTTTTGCATAGTTGTGTTTGACGCATGAAAACTGTAACAATGTATCTTACAAGGTAACACGATGTAACTTTGCTCTCACTTGAAATGTGTCCTCACATCAAGTCCTTGAATTTGAAGGCACTGGACCTGGAAAGTCCTCATTGAATTAGAAATCAAAAAAGCTAACCAAGCCGCTGAATAAATGATCAAATAACCAATTATCCAAAAAAAAAAACATAAAAAACGAACATAACAATTTAAATCATATTCAATCCAAAACGAAGATAAATAAATATAAACCGATAACAATAATTACAATAAAATAGTTTTGAGCTGGTTCTTGTAATGACTTGGGAATGATCTATTTTCTTAAACTCATCGTGCACTTTATGGTTACTGAAAGAGGTTTGAGCTGGTTCTTGTAATGAGTAAGCTCTAACTTTTCAAGTTTTTCCCCAAATCGTTCTGCCATAATGGTATGTATTGCATTTAAACAGATCTTCAGAGTAAAAAGTAATTTTTTATAATGATAAAAGTCAGTTTATCATTATTTATATTTTCCTTGCAGATGCACTACTGTATAAAACCACCCCAGTCGTTCTAGAAGGATTCATTTTTTCCAAACAAAGCTATTCATTCCTCAACTAATCAAAATCCCAAAAAAAATCCACCAGAAAAAAAAAAATATAAAACTAATAAAAATATAAAATCTTACAATTTTTTGAACCCTAATATCTTTTCTCCCCTAATATCTGTTGTAATGATGAATATATTTGGATTGATTTATTTTCCCGGAGGATGAAAAAAATTCATTAAGATTGTCTACAAAAAACAGAAGAAAATAAAAATAAAAAGAACAAATTAGGTCAAATTACTCAAAATTACACAAAACCAGGGCATTTGTGATTACACGTGTACATCTGTTCTACACCCCTCCACACTCCTACAACAAAACTAACGTGAACGGCATTAATGCTGGTAATTATCTGCAGTGAGGCATGCTGCACTAATGCGTTATATACATTGCTCACTGAGTTTTTTTTTGTTGTGGTTTTTGTTCATATTTTTGTCTAGGTGTAACTACAGTGCTAACGATGACCAGCGCTCGAAACTACAGCTCGAAACTCTTTACCAAACAGGTGGCCTATTCGTGCCACTGCCACATGGACTGGTTCACGCTGTGTGCTATGCATTTGTTTTCTAACTGCTCCTCATCGAGTTTGCCACAGTAAACTACTTCACCAAGCGCGGCTGGGCCTGGGATGGCAAGAGCATTGTCAATGATAAGGTAACCATGACGACACAGACCAGGCTTTGATTTTGAACACATCAGCACATCCTTTGATTATATTACATTGAAAATGAAAATTAATTATATTAAGGAAAACAGAAAATCAACAATTCAACATACATCAAAATAAAAATAAAAACAAAAATTAAAACAAAAATTAAAATTTGTTGAAAATGTACTCACCCTCAGGCCATCAAAGATGTAGATGAGTTTGTTTATTCATCTGAACAGATTTGGAGAAATGTAGCATTACATCAGTTGCCCACCAATGGATCCTCTGCAGTGAATGGGTGCCATCAGAAAGAGAGTCCAAACAGCTGATGAAAACATCACAATAATCCACATGATTCCTGTTGCTTCTGATCAAAATACCAGTCCATAATCCATAATGACATTTCCTCCAGTAAAAAAAAGTCCACTTCCTGTTGTCCTCTCACATCAAAGTCAGATTTCTTTAGAATGAGTGTTTGATCTGTGCATATTTCTCTCCTAATTGACCATTCGCAAAGAGTTTGATTGACAGGCGATCTGAACAATCAGAACGCGGATGTTATGTGCCGCCGCTGCTATCCGCCATCTTGCCTGACATCTACGGCCGGGGGTACCGACTATCAGATTGTCCCACCAAAATTATATTTGCATTGTTTTAAGGGTAAGTTAAACTATTAAACTCTAATTAAACTATGACAGGTCCTTCACTGCGACACTCTAAAGTGATGAAACTATGGCGCCATGTGCTTTTTAAAATCATTTTCATAGATTTTATGTTATATTGTCAGCTCGGAAATTATGTAAATGTGCATGCCCTGTAGCCGCTGCTGTAACATTATCCCTTTTAACCTTAACCACAAATCAGACAAGAGAGTAGATTCACTTGGTGGACTTAAACTTGAAAAATGGTGTGCTTCGTGGTTTAAATAAAATACTTTCTGATGTTTGTTCATGTTCATTTCATGCATTTAGTACATATGAAAAGACGATCGGTTCACGTGTTTGAATTAGGCAATACAGTGATCTGTCAGGACAGATTAAAGAGCCACAAAATGGTATTTATTGTTTGAATTTCTTTAAAAATTACAAAATTGGAAAGCTGAGAGTCCTGAGACCTTGTTTCATAACAGAAGTAACCTGCTCTGTCTTTTCTGTCGGTGTGTTGTCAGTTTCCTCTTTGCTCTGCGACTGCGGTGTATTTTTCACTGCGTGAGAACATGATGTGTAGTGTGAGAGCGTTAAACGAGCATTGTTTGTTGGGGATGGCAACAGTAACTAAGGAGGGCGGGTCTTTGCAAACGGTCAATTCACACAAGACAAATTTTTTCACTGGAGAAAGCAATATTATGGACAGAGGACTAATTTTAACAGGAAGCAATGGTTTGAAGTTAAAAATTTATTTATATCTCAATGACAGATTTATTACAAACATGTAGCTTTTGTTATTTGATGGATTGGAGTGGTGGAATACTGTCTTATTCTGGCGGCACCCATTCACTGCAGAGCATCCACTGGTGAGCAAGTGATGTAACATTTCTCCAAATCTGTTCCGATGAAGAAATAAACTCATCTATATCTTGTATGGGCTGAGGATGAGTACATTTTCAGCAAATTAGATTTTTTGAGTGAACTGTACTTTTAAACTCCCATCATTTTGAACGCTGTCTGACATGGTGTTTTCCTTTTTTAATACTATTATAACATTTAGCCTAATATTATTGACTGATCGTGTAGCATTGTGTTAACCAATTCCTTCTGACTTCAGAAAAAGGAGATGTCCGTTATTAAAAAGAATAACGCATATGCAGTCGCTGTGGCAAACTACGCGCCCCACATTGCAAAGGACTCTGCTCTGCCCACTGTCTCAAAGAGCGCCACAGCCTAAACAAGCACTGAAGACCTTCAACAGCGTCAGCAAGATTGACCGTATGTCCCGCATCATCTTTCCAGTGCTTTTTGGCAGTTTTAACCTGGTTTATGCTTTTGGCTATCTCACATTTAAACCTGGTCTATTGGGCCACATATCTCAACAGAGAGCCTGGTGGTAAGAACATGGTGCCCTCCCAGTGAGCCATTAGCTATTGCATATACAATCATTCCTCTACTACAAAATTATAATAGCAGTTTTTGTACAAATTGTGTACTTTTGACGTATCTGTTTGGCAGCATTCTGAAATGAATGCTTTTTACAGCCTCCTTACAATCTTACCACTGCCAGGACAATTTAAGGAGCATCTTATCATACTTTAACGGAACAAATTAACTTATTTCCTTAGCTTTATTTTTGTATGTCGTTGTGTGATTTTTGAGTATTTAACTGATTTTTCCTTGCCTTTTTATGCAGTGTTTTCTGGCATTTTCATACAGACCTCTGTTTTTTATTTAGCTACATTTGTGTATTATATAATTATAAAATATCAACCTTCTTATGTCAATGTCAGTATTTTGGCTAAATTATGAATTAAGCTCACAGGTATTGTGTATTAACGACATACTGTTTAAAATGAAAGCGCATACATACTAAATGTGATAGCTGTGTTGTTTTGTTATAACTGCACTACAGTATCTGTAAGACAGATCACTGCACCTTTATATTGACTGATGTAGCATTTCAAGTCAAATTAAATATGGCACTTTATTTTCTGATTGCATATTAGTTTTCACGTACATCACGCAGCTGTGTATCTAATTCTCAGCCATAAGCAATGCACCATCAATGAAAGTGTACACCCACACATGGTTTAAAGGTAAATGATTCAATGAGTTTGTTTGAAGCACCACAGTGCTTTGTATTGTTGTGGACACTTTGATCCACGAGCACAGTCTCAAGTGGAATTAGCACTGCATCTGAGCCACTGCTGTTTCTTTGGTTCACAGTGAATGGAAAATGCTGCTGAGATTTTATCACATAGTTTGGGCAGATTTACATTTTTAATTTGCTTGGGTTGAAATTAGAGCAATATGTTGGTGTTCTGTATATGTTACTCAAACGGTGACGCTTTTAAGGTCCAGGCCACTGATACTGGCATTAGCTTAATGTTGCAACAGTGACATGATGTTGTTTATATGGTTTTTTTCAATATATGTCTATTGTAGCTTCATGATTAATGCAGATAATGGTTGTAATGGGCTTCTCAGTATGATATATTCGCCTAATGATGCTATGAAAATGGGAATCAAAATGTACTGTTCGCTCAATATATCATCTGTCAAACATTTTCAGAGTTTTCATTACTTACATCAACAATCCTGACAAGTGTAAATGCTTGAATGAACTACTGTGGGCTTAGTTTTAACAGCTTTTCAATTTGCCATACTGTTCTCAGTTTTCTGCCTGGGCAAAGAGACAGCTCCCCTGTTGACTGAAATAAAGTGTTGTCAAAGCCAGCATGGCTCAGTTACTCTCCTTCTGTGTGGGTGATCATGTTTGTGCCCCCTCCTTTTGCACTGTGCAACTCAAAAATGTCATGGTCCTTATTGCTAAAAAAAAAAAAAAAAAAAAAAAACCTCTCAGTTTCACAACCACACAGCACAAACAGTGTTATTTTAATATCATTGAAATCCTTTTATCATTTTTATAAAAATGTTGAGGTAATTTTTGTTTGTTTTTATGTATTCTGTTTTCATATTAAATTAAATGTTTTAGTAATCTTGTTGTGTTTTGTCATTTCTGTTTGGTTTTTTATTAATTTTTATTTCAGTTTTTTTTTTTTTTTGTGCATCAAGTTAAAGGAATATTCAGCCAAAAATGAAAATTTGCTGAAAATGTACTCACCCTCAGGCCATCCAATATGTGGATGAGTTTGTATCTTCATCAGAACTGCAGTGAATGGGTGCCGTCAGAATGAAAGTTCAAACAGAAAAACATCACAATATTCCACAAGTAATCCACGCCACTCCAGTCCATCCATTTATGTCTTGTGAAGTGAAAAGCTGCTTGTTTGTAAGAAACAAATCCATCATCTAAGCATTTTAAGGTTAAACCGTCATTTCTGGACAAAATAATACTTCATAATATATAATAACACATCCTCCAGTGAAAAAGTCCATCCCCTGTCCTTTCACATCAAAATCAACCAAAATATTTGTTTAGAACAGTTTTGGACTTTTTGTGCTTGTAGACAGTGCTTGATCTGTGCATATTTTTCTCCTTATTGGAAAATACGACTTTTTCTTTGGAAAAAGCAATATGGATAGAGGATTTGTATTTTATCTGGAAGCAACAGTTTGAAGCTAAAAGCCTTTTGATAACAGACCTGTTTCTCACTTCACAAGATGTTATTTGATGGAATGAAGTTGCATGGATTACTTAATTACTTGTGTTTTAAGTCTGATTCTGACGGCACCCAGTCCCTATAGAGGATGCATTGGTGACCATGTGATATAATGCTAAATTTCTTGATGAACAAACAAACATCCACAGTACATCTTGAACTATTCTTTTAAACTAAAAACAGAGAATCTGGCTGAAATAAAATAAGTTTAAAATAAGTTTTTCAGTTAACATTTATTTTAGTCAACAAAAATGCTTTTATGGTTTTAGTTTAGGTAACTATAATAACCATGGCACAAACCTAACTGCAGTCTAAATTTCACTCAGTGAAATGGCATTGTGAGCTGAGGTAGTGCTAGTCAATAAGCATCGATAAGTTCACTGTGTGCCAGCTGCTTCTTTTATTTACCTGCTCTTAAAAGCCTGCATCTGGTACAGTCCACTAGACTCCCAATCCATATTGTCTTTCTGCATTTCATTGCCTTTTCCATCCATCTCTTCATTCTGTCTGAGAGCTTTTTGTGTAGCTGACTCTGCTTTGACTAACCAGCAGAATTTGAGATTAGCAGCGCTGAATGAAGAACCAGGAATCCATGCACATTTATCTAAGATCTTGCTTTAATAGCATAACGGTGGGGCTTCCCAGCTCATTTCTTTTGGTTATGGAATCGGTATCTCCCTGTATGTGATACAGCTGTCAATGCCCACACAACGCTAAACAGAGACAGACAGTACTCCATTAACCTCCCCTCACTCCTTTGCACCTTCTGGAAAAGCATATCTTTGGGTACAAACAAGCATCTGTCAGAACAGATGTGTCCACTTGTGCGCACAATCATAGCACACACAAACTTGACCAGAGGGGAAACTCAAAAACTAAGCTGGATTTCATTTATTGGCCCCTTTTAAGGTGGAACTGATGCAGACTTCTTGTCAGGTGGCATTAACAAAGTGTTCTGCCTTAAGCGACGTCTGTGAGGATGTCGTGAGGGTTTATCAGATGTGAAAGATCACAGAGGCAGAGCATCCAACCAAGTGTGTGCTTGCTTGGGTCTGGTAACAGGCTGAAGCCATTTGAAGCCTTCACAAACACTGCCTAAAGTTTACAGTGGATTCCTCAGCTAACAATGTGCGCCGTGATGAAAGAGAAACAATATGAGAACAAAAAATCATTTATTCTTTCAAATAAAGGGAACTAATATGGTATTTACTTCACCTCTGGCACCTGTTGAGAATGTTTGAACATCTCTGATATGTATGCAGAGCTGCTGCTCCAAATTATAATTGTTTGTTTAATGAGAGTGTATTTCATTGTTTCCTAATTGCATTCCTCCTCTCCAACAGACTGACAATGTCACAGCGCTTTCCTTTCAAGATTTGATTTGTTGTCGCTTATGATAAATGAACAATCAGAAAGAACAAACAACTCGGTGGAATTAATGGCCGTTCAATGGGAATACATCGCAGCTATTGTTTTCTTTAGAGCATGGACATGCTCTCTTTACAGTACTTTACTGTAAACTTTAATGCTTGTAATCATTTACCTAAACAATTTTTTTTTTAAATCTGTATTTTAAATAAAATAAAATATGTGATAAAAAAACTTCAAAAATAAAAGTAAGTTAAAGCTAAATAGAAATATTCAAAATACTAAATAAGCCAAAAGGGTGTAACAAAATTACCAGACCTTAAACACATGTCATGAGACACTATGAAATTGGCCGTGTAATGCATAGAAGGTCAACACAGGAGCAGACGGAAAATCAGATTTCATTTGTGCCCATGTTAATGCATGCATGTTCATATGTGGGCTGAAAAAAAAAAATGACAGAGATAAAAGGTTGCTAGATGGCAGATAAAAAATAGGGGAAAGCGGGGAGAAATGGGGTTGGGATTCCTCTACAGAGAAACCAGCTGAGCATGAATAAGGAGTTGGTTGGGTTGCCTGGCAACAGAGGGGACATGCACAGGGCTTTGGTGCTTAAAGCGTGTGACAAAACTTGACTGTTTGTTCTCTGTGTCTGTGGGTATGTGTGTGTACTATATATATATATAGCATTTTAGGAAACGTTGTGCATGCTATTATAGCAGATACAGTAAATATAATTTATTATTGTATTAAAACTCTTTAACACTACAAATATTAAGGTTTTTTTTTTCAAGTAGATTACACTAAAGATCACTAAAAACTAATTTACACAGATGATATATGAATTTTTCAAACATTACAAATCCTGATTAGGTTGTGCTTGTAAAAGACCTCATCATACTGTTATTAAAATGTGCTTGTGTGTGTGTGTGTGTGTGTGTGTGTGTGTGTGTGTGTGTGTGTGTGTGTGTGTGTGTGTGTGTGTGTGTGTGTGTGTGTGTGTGTGTGTGTGCGTGTGTGTGTGTGTGTGTGTGTGTGTGTGTGTGTGTGTGTGTGTGTAGTCCAGCAGAGAATATCTCGGGTACGTCTCAGGTCCTCATCATTTTGTCTCACGATGTTAATGGCTGACAAAATAATAGAGATTTTTTCCATTCCTTTCATTTGTGTTAGAGCATCAGAGCACATCTGAATGCAAAGTACTTCACCATGAAGAGAGGCTGCAACAGAGCACTGGCCTTTATACTCAAATCATTCCAGCATTTCAAATGTTTTGTGAGAAATGAATAATCAAATATAAATTGAAACACATCCAACATATCATTACAGAAGAATATTACTATGAACTGAATTCATGTGATGTTCTGATACACATCTGATATTTCAAACTTTTGAATGACTTTTTGAATGATGTTATTATTTGGTATAGAATTCAAGGAATGATGACAAAGAGAAGAGGAAATTGTCTTGAGGACGAGGAGTCTGGAAAGTGTCTATTTCTGCTCTTCTTGCTGTGTGGAGCTCTCCATGGTGCTGACAATAAAGGATTATAAAGCTGAATGAACAGCCAGTTATATATATCAGGAGGTGAATGTCTTCCAGATCACGAAGCCATATATGGCCATGAATATTGCAAAGGTGTCTTAAAATGGAGCAGCAATGGCTATGTGTTGTAAAGGTCTGATGCTTTGAGATTTGTTCATCTGCCATGTATTATACACCATATGCACCTGAAGGGTCAAAATGGCATTTAGGATTTAATGGTTTTTAGTGGATTTGATCTTTTTTAACTTTATTTTCAATTAAATGAAATCATCTAAGAATTTCATAATACACAAATGTAATGTTCATTTGTTCATTGTACTATGTACATGGAGATTTGCGTGCAAAATCAAACACACCTGAACCAGCTTATTAAGATCTTCAGGAACACTTGAAAATTACAAACAGGTGTGTTGGAGGAGGAAGGCAAATCTCTAAGAACAAGCGCTCCTAGGCTGTCTCTGAAAGCTGAAAAATGCTGCCTCCGCAGGTAACATATGGAGGTCAGATGACAACAAGGCATGTCTGCATCAAATGATCGTTTTTAATCCTGTCTACTGAAATACCATCATTTGATTGATTTTTTTAAAGGCAGCATATGTTTCCTTCGCTGCCTTTGATATCCCGCAATCCTGTACGTTCGGTTTCCTTTGACAGTTGAGCTAATAAATAAAGATGGCATCTGAAAGATGTGGTTGCCGATCAGTTTGCGTGTAAATTCCAAAAAATAAAAAATAAAAATAAAATAAAAATATATTTTTTTCCAGAATATTCCCAAAAAGAGGTCTTGTCAGATTTCTCTCACTTCTGGGTATAAATTTGTTCATGATTAATGTAAGTACACACACACACACACACACACACACACATGATGAGTAGGCCTATTTGTGTTATATGAGGATACTCCATAGACAATGATTTTTATACTGTAAACACTTTCAATTCTATCCTCTAAATCTAACCCTTACATAAAACATTCACAAAACATAATTTTGTATGATGTATAAGCCGTTTCTTCATGGGGACCAGAATTATGGCTCCACAACATCATAAATTTCAGGGTTTACAATCATTGTGGGGATATAAAAAAGTATGATAAGTACAAAATTCTTTAACCACAACAGTTACACAAAAAATATAATAAAAGTCATATCTCGTCAGCCAGAGAAGATTGTTTTCATGCAACAGTACGCTGCTCGAGCTCACATTGTAGGCCTATATTTCTATTTTCACTTTATCATACATTATTAAATGATTAAAGCTGTTATAAACAACAACAACAACAACAACAACAACAAAACCTTATATGGACTGTTTACCATCTTTAAGATTCGTCTGTAAAGGCGAAACCAGGGCCGGCGCTAGCTATAGGCAGAGCAGGCAATAACATTGAGCACTGTTTGTAACACTGATAATAAATCAGCATATTAGAATGATGTATGTAGGATCATGTGATCCACACTGATCTGACTGGACTGGAATAATGGCTGATGAAAATTCAGCTTTGCATCACAGACATATATTTTAAAGTATGGTAAAATAGAAAAACATTATTTTAACTTGTAAAAATATTTCACAATATTATTATATTTTTCTGTATTTTTGATCAAATAAATCATTAAAAATAGTAATGTGTCCTAACATTTGTACTGTATAAGTAAAAAATATGCAAAATTAAAAAAAAATAAAAAATTCTTGGAAGGATCTGCTTGGAGTCTGGGTTGGCTCCAAAATGAATTTTTGTCTAGGGCCTCCTTAATGTCTAGAACCGGCCCTGGGCCAAAAACACCAAATTTGGTTAAAGGAGACTGACAGAAAATTACTGACAGAAATTCCTTTAAAAAGCTCATCCATATACACCATCATAAACAACATAACATGAGATAAATGTAATCTTCTTTATACATTCTAGGGTTAAGTTTGGTCACAGTAGGCTACTTTGCACATCTTGGTGCAACGCCATTGGAAATGTCGCATTTGTCATTTTATTAATCCCAAACAACAGCAAAACTAAGAAAGGTCTCATAAATCACAGCTTGATGTAAAGTCTCTGAGGTCAGCTCTTTTTCCACGGGCAGTTTCTAATAATTCCCGGAACATCGAGAGCGTCTCACTCAGCAGATCGCTGGATGAACGCAGCGGTGCCGCAATCAGCGAAATCCCGCATTCACCATACATTCACATCCACACCGCCTCTGCTGCCTGACATACGCTCAAGCTATGTGCATTTGTCTAGACAGCAACTGACAGCATACGCTGACGCTTTCAACCACCGTGTTAAGAATCGCTTAAATCTCTCAAAGGTTTGATCTTCTTTAAGCTCTAATTCATTTCGGAGATCGTTTGGTTAGAAACCGAGCTTTCACACGATGGTTCTGCTGCATCGCCGCCGGAGAAAAGAGACGCTGGTTTGGCTATTGCCGGGTCTGCTTGGAGTCTGGTAAGTTTTCGCTTCATAGGGGGCAAAAGAAACAAGGGGTGCATTCAATGTGACTACTAAAATAGCCCTTGACCGAAACACACACTTGGACAGTCCACGACGCGAACAGCTGGCGTGATTCTGTAACGCGAAGTGCTGCAGAACGATTTACTTTCTTTATCAGATTTATCAGCCTGAACACCACCACCTATAACTGTCAACCACAACACGTGCTGTTGTCTGTACACTTAAAACATTTGAGATAATAATACAGATTGAAACTGACAGTTTTGCTCAGGGCATTCGTGTTGATGTCGTGTTGTCTTTTTAGCGTAGACGTGCAATGTCAGTCTCCAAACAAACAACCTTGAGGATACTTTAGCCAGCCATCAGCTACAATTGATCAAGCAGCACCAGAACTACATTGCTCACACACTATTAGATTTTGCATAATCACAGAGGCAGATTAAAAGGGTATTTCACAATTTCTCCGTTGTAAATGTAAATGTTATGCATAAGTTGTACTCTACATTAACACTTATGTTGGCTCGCGCTACTTTGCTTTGCTTCATCTATTTGTTTTCCAGCTCATTCAGTGGGGTAGCCTATGTACATATGTAAGCTAAATGCTTAAAAGAATATACATAGGCAACTTGGTTTGCAATATTTACAATTCTCTCATTTACTTACATCTTGTAAATTATGTGATTGGCAGTAACCATTTCTAAATGTCTCATCTATGCCCAAAATCACTTTTTTCCCTTATTCAGGCATTTCTGTATATTCATCATGGTTATTAGCACTTGCCTCTGAGGCCCACAAAGGTCATTCAGAGGCTACTGTTGTATCCAGACAATATAAACTGCATATTGAGTATTTGAGTAAATATTCTGTCTGTATTTTCCACTGACAGCCTGCTTTTCAACCACTCAGCGCTGTGCCTACGGGGATCAATAACCTACATTCTCTCCACCCACCTGGGTCTCATCCACAGGGATGGTTCATATTGATTTTTCCGTCTTTCATTATTTGCATATGTATGGGAATGTACCATTTAGATTTCTTGTTTACAGACAAAACTCAAATATATAATCACATTTACCGGTCTGTCTGGGAACTTTTTTTTAAGATACATTTTTAGACCATTCAGATGTAAACATATTTTTATGTTTTATTGTATCACATTTAGATAAATGACAGTACACTACATTAATTGAGCAAGTATAATTTTGCCGTAGTTGGCTGTGTCTTAAACTTTTTTTTTTCTCTGCAAAATAACAGGTATTAAATACTATAGATATGAATCTTGGGACCCACTTTATATTACAATGTACTAACATTTAAATTAATAATTTAAATTATTGTATACACGTTTTTACTTCATACTTACAATTAAAAATACCTGCAGCAATTACATCTGTAATTAATTAAGATTTAAAATTATACTGCTGAACTTTTAATCCACCCTTAACCACATCTCATCTCAATAACAGTAAATGTGTTTTGCAAAGAAGAATGAACATAAATACACTGTACCTGACAAATGTAGTACATAGTGGCTAAAGACACCTAATATAAAGTAGAACCCGAATCTTGTTTTGTATATTTTGCGAATTACCCAAGAGCTATTACCAGCTTCAGTGCGCATCACCTTCATTTCTCCAAAGCAAAAGTTGTGACATCAGAGGGGACTGAGTCTAGACTGAGTGGGAATGGTGCACATTTCAGTTAGAAGTGATACCCAGTATGTCTGTTCCTACAGATAATGCTCCAGAGAATAAATTTAGAAGCTCTTACACCATATACTGCAAGAGAGCGAGTGCGAGAGGGAGTTGCGGGTGATAATTTAAACCCCTCACCTTCAGCTGTTCCTACCCTCCACTGCCAGAACACATCTTCATTAATCACTGCATTCTTTTATTAGAACCTCCTCTTTGTATTTCCAGCACTGCACTCATTTAAAAGACTCCTCTCTCCTGCTGTCCAGGCGGCACATACATTTACAGTCACTGATGACTTCTTTTATCTGTTCTTCCTGTAAAACTCCTCATACGAATTCTTTCTTTCTTCCTCTGTCTGTCAAATTGAGCTCTCTAAACAAGTCACTTGCTCTTTAGAGTTTAAGCTCCTAATATAAACTGACTCCTCTTTTAACTACTCTCAATTTTAAATCTAATATTGCTCTATTATTTACCTTGCTGCTGTCTGTCTACTCATATTGTCTCTGTTTCTGTTTTTATGATAGCATGGCATTTGGCCCGAGCAAAGCAGAGGAGGAAGATTACGAGGATGTCCCCATAAATAAAACTTGGGTTTTATCACCAAAGGTCTATGAGAGTGACGTCACCCTTATCCTAAACAAATTACTGCAAGGTTATGACAACAAACTAAGACCAGATATCGGAGGCAAGTTCAGTTCTTTGAAAAGGTTGAATGCTTACATCCAGAATTTTTATTTAGTTTATGACCCTCAAACACAGTGTTACAGCTTATGGGTAACTGAAATATGTTAATAATTATAAGATAATGCCATCATTATTATGAAGCCACATGAAGAGGAACACACTGTGACAATTAAACCCTCCAAGCAATTCAGAGTTTCTCTGTAATCATCATTTTTACTTTACCATCAGCATTATTGCAGTGTTAAATGAAAAAGTGCTAGGCTTTAGGATTTTGCTGATGTTTTTCTCTACACCAGGTCACTTTATTCTCTTTACATCAGTGTTCTGGAAGCGACGCAGCTGACTAGAGTTCAGTTATTTAAGAGGATTTATCTCAGTGGTGTTCGGGTACAATAGACCCAAATCACTATTGATCTTCCTTCTTTATCTGTTTCGTTTCATGTGTCTGAGATAGAGGGAGAGAGTGTAAGTATGAGCCGTACTCAGTTAATCAGATCGCAGAGCAAGTGCTGAGGGATTGCAGGTCAACTTGCTGAGTTTTTGTGATTTGTCACGTCTCTGTGACTGGATTTCCTGCGACAGGAATATTTGTGAATCCGCAAGGATGAGGATTGAGGCAGCTTTGAGTAAATTGTGTGGCTGTTATGGGAAACATGAATTGGTTTGCAGCCCATTTCACTTCTGTAAAGATGAGATGCATTTCTGAGTGAAACAGGATATTCAGTGAGAAAATTTGATTATATCTACTGATTGGGAATTGATTGGATGGTTACAAACCAGGATGGAGCCAGACTGAATGTGCTAAAAATAGCTGGCTATTGGTTAAAATTATTCAATAGCCCACACTAGGTGATGCAGAAAAAGAAAGGAAAAAGATGAATGATAAGTTAATAAATGATTAAAGCTTATGAAAACACTTGATAACATTTTTTTTTAACAATTTTCAAAAATCATGGTTTTTCATTGTGCATTCCAGTTAATCTCAATCGAATTGCATTTGGGTTATTTTGATTAAGTAAAAATAAGTAAAAATACAGACAATTAACACAATAAAACACAATAAAAAGATGATTTTTGAAAATTTAAGAGATCTGTTTTTGCAAATAAACTCTTCACATTTTTCTATGGAAGCCCATTTCTGCCTCAGAATTATGTGAGATATATAAACTTGCAACTGCGAAATATAAATTTGTACAAATTGTGAGATATAAGCTCTCAACTGCAAGAAAATCGTGAGATAAAAAGTCTTAATTACCTTTTTTATTTGTATTTCATGGGGAAAAAAACAGAATTATAAGATGTAAACTTAAAATTCAGAGAAAAAATTTCAGAATTGCTTAATTTAAACTTGGAATTGTGAGAATTGTTCCCAGATTTTTCCATGTTTTTCCTATAGCATGAAAGAGGTGCATTAATTAACTATGGTCAGTTTTGATTTTATGGATATAATAGAACATCAACCTTTTCTGAACTGGATGCTAAATACAGGCTGTGTATAATATACATTTTTATTAAATCACTTACTGTGTTATTGTATTGTTTTGATATTATAACTGTGATTTATATGTTTTTTTTTTATTGTTATGATTAATAATTATTGCAATTTGAATATTTGCAATTATATTCTAGTGAGACCGACTGTGATTGAGACGGCAGTGTATGTGAACAGCATAGGTCCAGTAGATCCCATCAATATGGTGAGCAGAAATGTACAATAACACATTCTGTTCAGAGCTGTAAATAAATTAGATCCATTTCACTATCGTCATATCCACTGTCACAACCAATAGCCACATAATTTCAGTTACAAAAGCAAGCGTAAGGCTTTTACGGCTAGACCTCTCATTATTTGGTGTTTTTTAGGAGTACACCATAGACATCTTCTTTGCTCAGACGTGGTACGACAGCAGACTCAAATTCAACAGCTCAATGAAACTCCTCATGCTCAACAGCAACATGGTCGGAAAGATCTGGATCCCTGACACCTTTTTCCGCAACTCACGCAAATCTGACGCCCACTGGATCACGACACCCAATCGCCTTCTGCGGCTCTGGAGCAATGGAAGAGTGATGTATACTCTAAGGTGTGTCCGTTAAGAGCCGAGTGAATGTTTGTACGATAAAATTACGTGTCCTTGTATTCCTGTCCCGTAGCATTTGCTTTCGTACCAAATGACACCCGCTGTCTGTTGCAGCACATGTTTAAGCCATTACATCTGATTCACATTTATTTATGTCAGGGACTGTTAATTCAGACTGAGTGTGTTCATAGTATAAATATCAAAGCCTGCACAAATGCACTACCTCTTAAATGTCACAATCAACATTTTTTTGTTTGTTTTGCTATTGTCTATGATTCTTTTTGTTAGGTTGACTATTAATGCGGAATGCTACCTTAAGCTGCATAACTTTCCCATGGATGAACATTCGTGCCCTCTGGAGTTTTCAAGCTGTAGGTGTTAAATTCTTATGTCAATCTGTCACTCAGCCTCAGTCCTGTCCTGAACGCTGCCGGGCAGCTAATCCCCATACATTGCATCTGTCAGCCAACCATGCATTGCCAGTATTGGCCAACCAAATCTTAACATTGCAGAAGGTCTGCACCAATACCATCCTCTAACCTTGCAATGAGTGAGGACAGACATCATCCTTCTCCAGCTCTCTCTCCATCCCCTATCTCCTCTTCTCAGTCTGTGTGACCCCTCCATCCGTTATTAGCATCATGCCTCAGCTTCTCATGTGGCATCATCCTCTGTGGGCACGGGAAGGGCATGCTGCGCTTCAGTCTAACAGAGTGCTGCTGTGTGAAGCCTCAGTGTCATTCTGCCATCACTGTAACTTCTTATTTACATACTGAAACGAAAGGTCACATATGATCTGGCAGATGTGATTTTTTTTTTTTCATTTTCAGATGGGTATCCAAAGAATGAGATTCAGTATAGATGGCAGCGTCGTTCGGTTGAGGTTGCAGACCAGCGATACTGGAGGCTTTACCAGTTTGCCTTTGTGGGTCTACGGAACACTTCAGATGTAGCACACACTCAGTCTGGTATGAACACACACACACACACAAACAAACACAAACAAAAACAAACAAACACACACACACACACACACACACACACACACACACACACAGTGTTAGTTAAAAATGTTAATAGGCTACATAAACAATTATTATTAATAATTATAATAATATTACATTAGCTTCTATTGTTATTATTCATTTTCCTTTTGATATTATCAATAATAGATTTTATAATTATTACGACTTCTACTGCTAATGATAATACCAAGAAAATTAATAATAGCAGTATATTTATATATAATAATCAAAATAACAATAACAGTAATTGAGCAAATATTATAATTAATGGTCTTCTTATTATTACAAATAATAGATTTGGACTAATTATTATAATTACTACTTAACATTAATAATAAGAGTATATTATAACTGCATAATAGTATATCAGAATACATTTTTAATAAATAAGCTGTTATTATGAATAATAAAAAACAATTATTAATAATTGTTGTTATTATTACTATTTTATTGTTATTTATTAATAGTATATTTGGAGTCATTGATTATATTTTATGTGTACTTATGCAGTTATGCATAAGTTTATGCATTTTGATCATTAAGTTGCTTAATCGCTGTCCAAAAAGTGTCAAAAATGCCTTAATGTCTTGTATTAATAGGGGAATATGTGGTTATGACCATTTTCTTTGACCTGAGCCGAAGAATGGGCTACTTCACCATCCAGACTTACATCCCCTGCAGCATGATTGTGGTTTTGTCCTGGGTCTCTTTCTGGATTAACAAGGATGCTGTGCCTGCCAGAACATCTTTAGGTAATTTAAAAAGCTTCTGAATTAATACAAATCAATAGGAACAACAATAGCATTTCATTATAATATGTGAATGCATTACCGAAGAGCATGTGATAATGAAAAGAAAATGCTTCAGTGGGGGTGCTCAATTACTGTGCATCTTGATTGGCTTAGGTATCACAACTGTGCTCACCATGACAACCCTAAGCACCATATCGAGGAAGTCCTTGCCAAAGGTGTCGTATGTGACAGCCATGGATCTGTTTGTGTCTGTCTGCTTCATCTTCACCTTTGCTGCTCTTATGGAATATGGGACCCTGCATTATTTCACAAGCAATCGACAGAACAAGAAGACCAAATCAAGCCATGCACAGGTGAATGAACGTCATTCTCTTATTAAAGGTCCAGCTCACCTAAAAAAGAAGATTGTTTCATTTACTCAGATTCACGTCATTCAAAATGTGTATAACTTTCTGTGGAAAACAAAATAAGAAATTCTGTGCTCTGTTGAATATAAGTACAGTGAATGGGAGTCAGCACTTTTATGCTTCTAAAAGGATCAAATACACCATAAAATATCATAAAAGCGGTTTATTTGACTTGTGTGTTACATTCTAGGTTTGTGAAGAGACCAAATCTATGTGATTCATAAGAAAATCATACAGGCTACTTAAGAGAATTGGATGAACCAAATATTTAAATATAAAGTCATATGAGGATGATTAAATAATGATAAAATGTTAAGCTTCATGTTGCTTAGAACACAGAACAAGTCAGCACCTAGCTGATCAATGATATGTCAAATTAATTCGCAAAGCTTACTAACTTATTCACAGCTCACTTTAGAATAGGCCACATTGTGCTTTTGTTTGCAGTTAATTGAGTGTGCAGTGCAGCAGCTCTGGCATTTGCTATTGTACTGCACACTGTTTTAGCAATGAAGCGGTAGTGACCTTGCTGTTCCTCTGTGTAGAAACCCAGCATGGTTAACATCAGACCAGGGACATCTCTGCTGCAGATGAACAATATTGCTCCCTACCACGAGGATGACGATTATGCGTATGAATGTCTGGATGGGAAAGACTGCACCAGTTTCTTCTGCTGCTTTGATGACTGTCGCTCCGGAGCTTGGCGTGAGAACAGAATGCATGTCCACGTCTCCAAAATCGACTCCTACTCCCGAATATTCTTCCCAACCGCCTTTGGCCTCTTCAACCTTGTCTACTGGATTGGATATCTGTATCTTTAAAGATGTTGGGACTCGGTTCTAGTAATATTTGCAAATCATCTGTAAATTCTCCATCTGCTAAATCTGGCAGCATAAACCTTTGAGAGAAGGGGATGTGTGAGGCTTGATTTGGATGTATTAGTACTTCATGTATCTTTAATTTGTACCTGGTATTTAATTTATTGAAGGATCTGAATCTTGGAAGGACGATTTCTGTGATTCTGCATTGATGCCAACTGAAAATTACCAGCGATGTCAGTTTTTGAGAAAGCAATGTTTGGTTTTTCATCAGTTACACAGGCCATATCAAACCTTGCCTAGTTTAAAATGATCTCTTCAAAACACCAAACCACCTGCATTTTTTGAACTGCAATATTAGCATCATGTTTGCATCATTATTGCAACTATGATAAAGCTTCAGCTTAGTATCTCTCTGGCTGAAGCAAAATATTATTATTTGCAAGGAAAAGTAGATTGTATTATTATATTAGTCGCTTCTGATACTAATTTTCCAAGATATAAGCAAACAGCTAGCTACATTTCAGAAAACGAACATTTACATATTTAATCTCTCAGAATGTTTTTATTTCAAACTTAAAATAGCTCCATTTCTGTATGAATTACCTGCATTCAGTCATGTACTAAACAAACCAAAGCATAGATACCTGAAGGTTACGTGAACAGAATTTTGTTCAGCTCAAGAAATACCCAGAAGCCATTTACTTGGAATTAGCCTATAATGATACTGTGAAATGTTCTTGACTTGAACTAATAAGCTGTCTCTGCAATAGATGACACAATGAAATGCCAGTGTGCCCAAGATAAAAGGGTTCACATGTAATTTTTTATATATCAAACAAAGAGAATAGAGCAGCCTTTACAATTCACAAATGTTCAGTGTCCTTTAGTACAAATTAGAGTTCATCACTCTCTTCCGTATTCAAGACAGCATTTTGTCTCTCCTCGCGAATGGCTAGATTTTTGTCAGTGTAATTGCATGACTCATCTGTGCTCCTACGGCTAATCAACCCATATTTGGAAACGGGTCTGATGGACTTTCTTCAGCAGAAGAGCTCTAGACAGTCCCGTCGCACACAGTCTCAAAACGGATGGATGCCTTCTATATTGGTAATCGTCTAAATCAAAAGGCCATTTAATATGTATTAGCCTTACATTAGGTTAAATCTGATCTCAGAATCCTATTCGATTTGAGAAACAGATGAACAGAGTGTGCGAGCAAGAGTGCCATGTCTTGACCCGACTCTCTAAACATCTGTACACCAAATGTACAAGTGTTTTTCTCAATCTCCTGTTGTGCTTTCGGCTGTTGCTTGTTTTATTTCATGCGTCCATGTGGTTTGTCTTTTGCTGGGTGTTATCTTGATCATAGACTGCTCTGTTGTCTTCCTTTCTGAACATCTGTTATGTATTGTGTTGTGCCCTGTAGCTTAATATATTCTGTACTTTTATCTTTTTTAATGACAGCCTCACAGTTTCAGACTCATGCAACAACCAGATGATAGTACAAATAAAAATATTCTTGACCTAATCTGTTTATATGCAAAAATATAAATGGATTATCTTTCGATATATCTATTAAACATCATCTGTTTCAGACCTTTAATAATACAGATCAGTGACCTTCATGTATCTGTGTGAGCGTGTGCATGTTTGTCTTTACGTAAGTGTGTATTCAAAGCAGACTCCATCCCTCACCATACATCTCTTCACTCTGCTCTCCACTCATTCTAGGTGTTGTCATCGTGTCCTCTGTAAGTGCAAACCTTCATGCTTTTAACATGTTCATATGTTTTTGTAGCTCTGAACACTGTGAGTAATAAAACAGTGCCTGCAAAACATTAATAAAATTCTACGCTCTCTCAAACTCTGTTGATTTCATATCTTATCAAAATCCCAAAGTGCTGGATAAAAAGGATGAATGTATTTTCCCTCGGGCGGATATTCTTATAATAATGCTTTGTCAATATCGCAATTAGTTTTATAATTATTGCCACAAGTGAATGAGCAACAGCATTTTTGTACACAAATTAAATTTCATTCATTTATGGATCTTAATTGTTATTTCACACATGAATGAGGAATATAAGATGAGTTACTCTATCCTAGGGACCACATGAGTAAACATTTCATACATTATACATCTACAAAATCAAACGTTTAAAGTGATTTAAAGGGATAGTTCACCCAAAAATGAAAAGGATGGCATCTTTTACTCACCCTTATGTCTGTATGACTTTCTTTCATCTGTAAAACAAAAGGAGGAATTCAATACATTCAACAAATGTTTCTTTGTGTGTTCTGTGGAACAAAGAAATTCGTACAGAATAGCATAAGGGTGAATAAATGATGACAATATGCAAAGTATGAAAATACAATATTTCAAATATTTCGCCCGTAGGCCATCCAAGATGTAGATTTGTTTGTTTCTTCATCAAAACAGATTTGGAGAAATGAAGCATTACATGACTTGCTCATTAATGAATCCTCTGCAGTGAATGGGTGCCACAGTCTAAACAGCTGATGAAAACATCACAATAAAGTAATCTCCAGTCCATCATGCTAAGTGAAAAGATGTATGTTTGTAAAAAAAAAAAAAAAAAAAATATATATAATATGATTACAAAAACAAAAAACCCCTGCTTCCAGATAAAATATAACTCCTCTCTCCATAATGCTGCTTTCTCCAGTGAACAAAATTGTATTATCTGAATCAGAAGAGAAATACGTTCAAGATCAAGCACTGTTAACAAGCAAAAAAACTAAAGTTAAAATGGCATAATTAGGAATTTGTTTCTTACAAACACAGCTTTTCACTTCACAAAACATTAATTGATGGATAGGAGTCATGTTGTGGATTATTGTGATGTTTTCATCAGCTGTTTGGACTCTCATTCTGATGGCACCCATTCGCTGCAGAGGATCCACTGATGAACAAGTGATGTGTACGTAATGCTACATTTCTCCAAATCTGTTCAGATGAAGAAACAAATTCATCTACATCTTAGATGATCTGAGGGTGAGTTTTCATTCATGGGTGAACAATTCCTTTAAATTAAGTTCTGGAGCACATAAATATACACCTCCTTTACTGAGTGATTGTTTGTGAAATGTTTCTACCTCTCCCACATTTGCTAACATGTGTGTATTAGACCCATGACTCAAATGTCACAAAAATAGAAAGCCTTTATTTGTGAGAGACGGCCTTTTCTCTCTCCCACCCTAACTCCACTCCCTCTTCTCTTTTCTTTAAGTTCACTCCCTTCTTGACAGTTTAAACACTCTATATACTTTCCTTCCATTCAGGCCTCTGTGATTATCATACGTTAGAATGAAGACTGTTGTTTAACTGTATGGGAAAAGAATACAGGGATAGGATAGACAGTGGGCTGAAGGATGAAGAGAGAACTAAAAGATAATTTTCCTAAGCGTTTGAAACAACACAGACCATTTTCAATCAGGTCTCTTCTCTATATGCTTGGCTGTGATAAGTACTATCCTTATCACTGCATCGCGAGACGGCTTTGGTTTAATAGTGTTGCTCATCCCTGCTTGCTGAGTAATTGTTTTGTAGCCTCTCTACTTATCAAATGCAGTGTTGACTGAATGATGTGCTGCCTTGTGTACAGTACTGCGAATGACTGGAAATGAAAAGGTACACAGAACACAAATATCAGAAAAATATGCTTGAAGAAAAGAAAAATGTTGGAGCTGAGTGGGATATTTACATAAGAACCTTCACAAATCAATATCTCCTTGAAGCAAAAGTAGTTAAAGCAGCATGAATAAAGCAGCTTGAACAAGGTGTTGTTCAGTACATACTGCAGATGGTCAGGTTATGAATTTTTCATATCTCAAACTGTCCTGTAGTTGCTTAAAATTATGTGCTTGTTTCTACCATACATGAGGACATAAATACATTCTCAATCTAAGCAAATGTTTCACCAATATGTCATGAAGAAATCACAGATAGAGAATATTTTAAGCATGAAAACAAATAACTTTGACTAAAGATAAAAAAAAAAAATATATTAGAAACTCAGGATTTAACCTTAAAAAAATCGTTGCTCGTTTACTAAAACTAAAAACGTACCGAGAAGCTGCATCACAGTAAAATATGTCCGTGTGTTTACATAGAACGAAAGGAACGCAAAAAATAACGTTATATGTGACCTTGTTTAAATGTCAGTAAACCCATTAAAAACGTACTACTTTTTATTTTAAGTGATACATAAAATAACTACCGCACGTACCTGTCCACTCCCACTAGGTTCACACAAAGCAATTTGGGAAAAAAAAAAATCTGATAGGATTTAATTCTTAACTTTTCGCCACTATTTGTACTATACAATACTATAGCTACTATTGTAGGCTACTATACAGAAAAATGGCAAATAGACAGAAACAGGAATAGAAAGCATACAAAAATACATAAAATAGAAAAACAAAGAATTAACAAATAAAGATAAAGCTAGAGAAACATATTTATTTATTTCAAGCTCTTTTATGCCAGCAGAGAAGGCTTTGCTGAACCTTACAGTTCGCCACTACCTTGTTGTAAGTAAATAAGTAAATAAGCAAATCTCATTGGATGGCTAAAATAGTAATTCTACTGATGCAAATAGAAATTACATTGATTCATCTGTATGCAAGGAGGGACATTTTCTTTGTCAGTTGCTGAGAGCTTTGGAGGCCTCTGACAGTCTGAGGCCTCAGATCACTAGCCTCGCTGGGCAAATTTTCAAATCAATCATAGAGACGATGGAACATCAAAGAAGCACAACCTTTACTTTCAATAAAATATTTCAAACCATGCAAAGCAAATCTCAGGAGTCCTTACCACCAACACAAGCATGAAGTGAGACTGTTTATGTGATAGGTCTCCCTTGATGAAAGCTTTGTTTGGCTGAATTCCACTTACTTGCCCCCACACATCTGTGCGCCTATCGCACACACACTGAGCTCTGTAGGTGGGCTTTCCCTTTCCACTTCACTCCGCTCATCCTTTTGAAGATGGTACACAAACGCTTGATGAGAGGGAAGAAAAGTGCAGTTTTTGCAACAGTTGTGACAGCAGATCAGATAAGCAGAGCGATGCAGACTAATGAAGCATTAATGGGCATAAAACACACTTGTAATAAAATAATTTTTGACCTTAATGCTAGCACACAACCATAGCTGTATTTCCTATATTCTTTGCTGAATCCCACAAATAATTATGATTCTGGCGGGAGTTTGCAGTAAATTTGCTGATTACAGTACGCTGGGGTCTTTACCTGCTGAAATCTGGATATTGATATTGGCAAAGAAGTAAAATAAAACCTGGAGTGTAATAAATTTGGAATAATTAAAAATTTTGAAAGTTTTTGAAAGAGGTCTCTTATGCTCACCAAGGCCATATTTATTTGATAAAAAATACAGAAAAAGAGTAGTATTATGAAAAGTTAATATAATTTAAAATAACTGTTATCCAACCGTTTATGTATTTTAAAATGTAATTTATTCCTGTGATGCTAAAGCTGAATTTTCAGTGTCACATGAAGAATAGAAAGTTCAAAAGAGCAGATTTTATTTAAAAAAAAAAAAAAATCTTTTGTAACATTATAAATGTCTTTACCCTCAGTTTAATGCATCCTTGTAAGTATTTTTATTCCTTTAGTAAAAAAATAAAATAAAATAAAAACCACTCACTGACCCCAAACTTTGGTAGTGTATCATGGTTTCCACAAAAAATATCATGCTATTTTTAACATATATAATGATGATAATAATCTGAAATATCAGAAATAAATAAGCCTCAAATCAGCATATTAGGATTTCATAAGGATCATGTGACACTGAAAACTGGAGTAATGGCTGCTGAAAATTCTGCTTTTACCATCACAGAAATAAATGACATTTTAAAATACATTAAAACAGAAAACAGTTATTTTAAATAGTGATAATATTTCACAATACGACTGTTTTGCTGATCAAATAATTGCAGCCTTGGTGAGCATAAAAGTCTGCTTTCAAAAAAACTTTTGACCGGTACTTTATGAGATATTTGATTTGTTTAAAGCTAGCTACTATACTACGGTAATTGATTATTTAACATTTACATATTCTTAATAAAATATAGTATGATATGAATATTATGGAAGTGTAGTAAGCATATACACCTAATAGTGCTGACCGTGCACACATATAACCAGCACAATCTACACACTCTCCACTTCTCATGCTCACTTATAATAAGACCCATGTCACAACAGCAGAGCACTTCACTTTCAGAGCAGCCTGTAAAGTCATTACAGCAATCTTTATTAACCTTTGACCCTTCAGACAACTCCACAATAAGTTAGACTCAAACCTTGTCACTATTAATTTCATCTTAAAACTGAAGATCCTCAATTATCACTTAATTTACATACTGTGCATTCACCTGCAGCGCAAACAGTATGTGACTGTGTGTGATTTGTAAACCACTTGACTGGGGTTAAGGGAGAATCTTTTTTGTTTTTAGTCCATTATGATAATGCCAACCTGTCACTGCAGTGCTCCCCACAGGCAGCCCATGGGTAATAAAGTCAACTCTGATTTATTACATGTGAGTCAAACGTGTGTGTGTGGAACAGTAAAGGTGTCAGAGGATAAATGCAATGTTCATGAAAGAAAGAGCAGCATATGTGGCAATATAGAGACCAAGGGGTGGCATACAAATGTGGATGTGGATATGAAATCGGGTTAAAAATGAATAATGTGAGTGATTAAGATTCATCGCTGCTCTCTGACATCAGTATGCACATATACTTTTACGTCAAAGCCCTTGGGCTTTTTGGGCCAGAAATTCCTCTGGCTGGCCTATAAATCTTGATAGAGTTCATCCACAGCACATCCACTCTCAGACTCCATACAGATCTTTAATTATTTATACCTTCAGTTCTGATCACCCAGAACTAATTCATGGCAGAGGTAGTGTGTGTGTATTCGTATATAAGTGTACGTGTGCATGCATATGTCTGTTTATGTGAGGGTCACAATGGCTACATATAAATATTGTATGAGAACAGGCCTTTAAATATGAATCCAATCCAGAAAGATGGACTCTTTTCTAGTCATTCATCTGAGGTCCATTTATCACCACACTGCTTTTAGAATGGCGAGAAAGGAAAGAAAAATGGAGAGAAAAAAAAGAAATGGATGTGGTATAATGATGCTGTTGAGATATAGAGAGAAAGAGTGATATTGTCCAGCGTACCCTTGATTTCTACTGATTTTTAACTGTTTTTCTATCATGGCTAACATGACATGAAAAGGAAGCAGTTTGGAGTGTCAGTGTGTGGTATATTTGCATGAAGACAGCACAACCATCTTACGGAAGCACCTCTGCTGTCGGCTGGCCTCCCACCTGTAATTACATGGCAAGTGGGTAGAAAGACTCTCATTTGTATATTTGTGTGTGTGTGTGTGTGTGTGTGCATCCATGTAGCTAAGACACATAGCTAAGACAATTTCTCAGTAAGGATTAGTGAATAAGAGAGGGATGTGGTGGATTTCAAGGTCTGTTTAAATGCAGACTAGGATACACTATGGCTAAGAGAATTTGCTTAATGAGGAAATGTGGAATAATGTTTTCAGGATTACTGTAAAATGATGTCTCCTTCACATTAAAATTAATTTTGGTACATTCTTCATGATTTGATACATGATTTCTACACAAAACAGACTGTACTAGTGCTACTTTGTTCCTTATTGGGATCTAATTTATGTATTTAGTTTATATAGTTATTTAAGCAATATCAAACATTAACAGATACTCAGAGTGTGATATTGCTTTCAAAACTACTGCTGAACAAACAGACAGTTATTAATGCAAACTATAGGAAAAGGAGGAAATACTGAGTAATATAGATTTTAGACACAATACTGTTAGTAAGTTCTATACAATGAGAAACAAGTTCCTGAATATTTTTAAATTAATTGGTTGGGTGAATAATACAGTGGCTCATTTATGAAGACAGTTCCTTGTTTTGTTCTTAAATGAATCAGTGTGTTTGAACATATCGATTCAGTGAATCATTCACTGACTCACCCATAAAACTGTCCCTTGTCCACACCTACTTGTGTAACTATAACCTGCAAAAATAGTCACTGAATAAATCAGTGTTTTGAATTAATCACTTGAGTGATTGATTCAAAGACTCACTTGTTTCATCCCTGAATGAATCTGTGTGTTCAAACAAATCCGTTTGAAACCATCATTGAAAAATCCCACAACTTATACAGAAAGACAGTCTTTCTGTCACCACCTTTTGGCAACCTATAATTATGTAACCTGCAGAAAAAGTCACTGAATGAATAAGTGGTTTTAAATAAATCAGTTGAGTAAATGACTCAATGACACACTTCTAGGTAATTACTTGTTTTATCCCTGAATGAATCAGTGTGTTCAAACGAATCAGTGAAAAGAACGATTCCCTGACTCACTCACAAAAACAGCCCCTTGTCGCCACCTACTGGCACAACCTTCAGTCACTGAAAAATCGCACAACTAATACAGACTGACAGTCTTTTTGGAATGTATAAAAAAAAGATAGATGTGGAGTCATACAAGCAGGGAAAAAATATAACATCTAATTTAATATAATATCTATAACATAATTTTATAATATATTTTTAACCAGTCCAAAACAAATCAATGTTATGGAGGTTAGGAAAAAACATTGTGATTCTTAGAATGTTAGAATAATAATCTACTTGATGTTTAGAAAATGTTAGCATTATGAGCCATGTGCGGATCAAATGTGGTGATATGTTGTCTTTGTATAAAAAGGTATTCTTTTGTGTTTCAGAATTGTCTCAAAAAGATTTGTTTTTGTGTTGATTCGTAAAGCTGTACCAAACTATTCTCTTATTATAATTCCTCATAAGCTTCTGGCAGATCTGAAGAAGAGAATGAAAGCATCCATTACAATTCACGGGGGTAACACACAGCATAAGATAATGTCCTGATGTTGCCATGGTGATGCAAGGCTTTGAGATCGAAGGTTTGAGGTGTCATTTGGGAAGACTAAATGGTTGATTCAAGGCTGAGACCGGCACAATACAATACATTAACCAATGTTGTTTTAGCTGGCACCATAAACTGAATTGAGATATCTCAGGGGATCAAGGTTTATTAAGCACTTAACCAAGAGAGTAAATCAGAGGGAGGACTGATAGGGGTAGAACAGTCTGTGTGTTGTGCTTGAGGTCAGGTCATATCCATGGCACATGATTAGTCAGATCAAATACTGATGAAAGGGATACAGAGAGGACCCTTTTAAAAACTGAAATTATCAAGTCCTCTACATATTCTTTGGATTAGCATTGAATCTATTTATATACATTGGCATATATAAATTAAAGTGATTTTGGTTCCTTTAATCATGTCTTTTCCAGGAACTAAAGCCCCTGAATGAAAAGAAACAAGAATCAATAAGACTTTAATTATGATGCATATGTTTTAGAGCAACACAGTATTCCTCATACATTTAACATGTATATATTATAAGCAGTTTCATTAAGCAATGATATATCACTGTCCCCCTCACCATGTATGTGGGGAACAGAGTTAAAGAGATTTCTTTTTTTTTTTTTACTTCCTGTAGCTGGCAAAAAAACAAATTCAAGGCCATTTTCTGAGTGGCAACAAGGCTAATGAAACCACTTAAATGCATGTCATCATCCAAGCATACTCTGGGTTAGTCTCTGCAATCTGCCTTTATGAAGGTCACCTGCTCATCTAGATCCAGACACTTGACCTTTCTTGGCCCTAAATAAGGGAACAACGTCAGAGAGAACATTCTGACAAACATTGATTTGTTTATTATGTTTTATCAAGTAGATTTCCATGTTATATGAAGTATTGTAGTGTGTTGTTCACTGAGACCACTAGTTAAAGTGCTTTATTGGCATTTTTCCAATTTATCACATTTCTTTTGCTGCAAAATATTTAATCAGCCATTCATCATAATTATTTCAGTGAAAAGTTGAGAGTAGTCCAAAAAGCAACTTGAGCTTTTTAATCTGAATAGTTTGCACAAAGAGTGTCATGACCAGGCCGAATTTGTACTTATTTGATTAGTATAAATATATTATATAATAATATATATATATATATAATATATTAAATGAAATAAATACATTTAATCAGGTTTTTATTCCAAGTTTTTTTATTTTTTTTATTAGACTTAGCTCACACAAAAATGAAACTTGTCAGACCTTCGTTCATATTCAGAACACAAACTAAGATATTTTTTGCTGAAATCCGAGAGCTTTCTGACCCTCCATAGGCAGCAATGTAATTAAAATGTTCCCAGACTCAGAAACGTGGTAAGAACATCGTTAAAATAGTCCATGTGACATCAGTGGTTCAGCCGTAATTTTACGAAGCTATGAGATTACTTTTTGTGCACAAAGAAAACAAAAATTATGACTTTATTCAACAATTCTTCTCTTCTGCTTCACTATCCTCCACTATTGTCGACAGTACCACAACACGCGCATGCATTCTTCTGCTCGTAAACAAGGCGCAGCACATGTGAGTTCTATGTCAGCAGCAGCACGTGAATGCTTCGTGGTACTCTAAATAATTACGCAGAAGAGAATTGTTGAATAAAATCTTAAAATTACTGTTGAACCACTGATGTCACATGGACCATTTTAAGGACATCCTTACTTCTGGATCTGGGAATATTTCAGTTACATTGCTGTCTATGGAGGGTCAGAAAGCTCTTGGATTTCATCAAAAATATCTTAATTTGTGGTCCGAAGATGAATGAAAGTCTTACGGGTTTGGAACGACATGAAGATGAGTAATTAATGACAGAATTTTCTTTTTAGATGAACTAGCCCTTTAAGTTCACTGTAGCTGCCAAAGCTGTTGGAATCTGCTTTGACAGGCAGTAAATCTATTCATTATACATAATTAATGTAAAAAAGGTGGATGTTAATTTGCAAAGAGTGGTAAAATATGATTTTATCGAATAAGAGAACCTGAACAGTAAAATTATTTTGACAGCCAGCTGCACTGTACAAAAAGGGCAGAGCAGGCACTTCTGTCTGTTGAAAAACAGCATTACAGTGTGATGTAATGTACAAAGCAGATGAGCAGTGATGTGCTGGATGGCTGCAGGGTGTGAATCCACAAGACTGACAGGTGAGTTGATCTGTGTTAGTGCTTGGGTCATTGATTTGGGGGACAAATAATTCATTTGGGAACAACTTTGTAGTGCTGGGCTGTCCAATTCAGTGACTCATATGCTTAGAAGAAACGACCATCAGATCCTCTCACTTCTCTGCTTCTCCTCCCACTCAAACACCCACAAGGACATGGACATTTTTGCAATTATGACATACATGTGTGATTTAACTGGTATGTGAGGTTATTGTTGAGTGTGTGTGTGTGTGTGTGTGTGTATGTGTGTGTGTTTATTTGTTTATGTTTATGAATGTTGCTGCATCATGTGTGCTCATTTTGAATATTATATTTGTGCTTGCTTGTGTATCTTTGACTTGCCTGGGGAGAGGATACTGAAAGACTCTTAGTCATCTCTTTTAATGTCTGATTGGGGCTGACATTTTGGGAACCATAGTGATCAGTACGCCTCACCTGATGAGTCATACACTATCCTCACATTCTCTCCAATCTATTCACCATCCACACAATCTCATTGTCATACGAATACAAGTATACATTGTGAAACCCCGTGAAGGTTATTCAGACAATGAATAAGACATGAAAACACACATCAATTAGATCCAAAGATTTTCTGTTTATTGCAATGTTCTTTGAATGAATTCTGTCCTCTTTTACTCACCCTCATGTTGTTCCAATCCTGCATGACTGACTTTCTTCTGCAAACATAAAAGGAGAAGCCAAAAATAGCTTTTTCGATTGGTACATTTCACTTCTGAAGCTATACAACTGTGTGAGAGGAACAAAGCAAAATTGAATCATACCCTCCGGCATAGCTCTGAAATTTAATTCTGCATTTTAGCTTATGTTCATTTATAAAGCACACAAGAACTAATGACATTTGGTGTCACTGATAAAACCTGTTTTTTTAATATGGTCAGAATTATTGAGATTTGTGAGCTTTTTTAACTAGTTCTTTAAATTGTGTTGTCCAAGGGTAACTACTTTGAATTTTTTTTTTTTTTTACCTGAAGTGAAGTCTGTAAAAATAAGATAATACTTTTTAAAGTAAGACTTAAAAGACTTAAAGTCACATTGAGAGATTTACAGTTGCAATCAACAGTTATAAAATCACAATTACAGTCACAATTAAAAGAAATAAAGTTTCAATTGTGAGACATATTTACGAGAAATAAAGTAAAATAAAAAGTTAATAAAAAGAAAATTGCAATTAAGAGAAATACAGTCACAACTGGGAGACAGCCACAGTTAAAAGACATAAAGTCACAATTGTGAGATAAATTTGCAATTCCGAGATATATAATGTCGCAGTTAAAAGAAACAAATCGCAATTGTGATAAAGTTGCAGTCGTAAGATATAAAGTCACAATTAAGAGAAATAAAGTTGCAGTTGTGAGCTATAAACACTCCCTGTGCTGTTACCTTGTCGTGGTGGGATTGCTTGAGTGCTTCCGTGATTCTGAAGGCTCTGAATATCAGTGGGGGGTCATACCATCAGTAGGTTCAACCATGCCGGGCAGGTTTCTAGAGTAGAGGCCAGGCGAAAAGCAGCAACTGGCCCTCCAGGTTGGGGGTTGGGAGTGGGGTTAAATAACCCATCTTGTAAAAAATGTGCCAGTTACAGAAAAATTGACGAATAAAAAATAAGGCAGATGCAATTAGGCAGATGCAGCCTCAGATCACCACCTCCTGGTGGGGAAATTCAAGTTAAGGCTGAAAAGATATCAGCTAGCAAAGTGTCAAAGAGCGAAATATAACACCGACTACCTCAGCAATGCCCAAGTGACGAAACAGTTCAAGGATATTCTCTCAAAGAAAAAACGCAGAGATGCAGCTTAAAAAAGGGGGAAGAATGGACAATAAATAAAGAGTGGGAACACCTAAAAGCTGCTTGGAGCTCAACAAGGAGGAGGCCCTGGGGAGAAGATCTCAAAATCACAAAGAATGGATAACACCAGAAACTCTCAACATAATCCAGCAGAGGAGGAAGGTGAAGGAAAAAGTGAACAATGCAAGAACAAGATCTGAAAAAGCAGTGGCTCAAAAGGAGTACAACAATTGCCACAAAGAAGTGCGGCAGAACATCAGGAGGGATAAGAGATCACAGATAGAGAGGCTAGCTAAGGAGGCAGAACTCGCGGCATCTCAAAGAAACATGAGAGAACTGTATAACATCACAAGGAAATTGTCTGGGACACATCGACAAAGTAATAAACCAATCATAGACAAGAATTGCCAGCTACTTTTAAACATGAAAGAGCAGCTCGACAGATGGGTAGAGCACTTCCAAGAGGTCCTGAACAGACCACCACCAGCAGAGAGGCTGATCCTATAACCAGGATACCGTTAAACATCAAGTGTGACAGACCAACAAAAACTGAAATAAAAGCTGCAATCAAACAAATGAAAACCGGCAACGCTGCTGGCCCTGACAATATTCCAACTGAAGCCCTTAAAGCTGATATAAATACATCTACAGACATGCTCTACAGCCTCTTTGGGAGAATTTGGGAGGACGAGAAGACGCCCACAGAATTAACAGAGGGGCACATAGTGAAACTACCAAAGAAGGGTGACCTAAGGAAGTGCAACAACTACCGAGGGATTACCCTACTTTCAGTGTCCAGTAAGGTTTTTAATCGGATCATCAATCAGGAAAGATCGCTCATGCACAGACCACATAGCAACACTATGCATCATCATTAAACAGTCTATTGAATGGAATACGTCCCTGTACATGGATTTCATTGACTTTGAAAAAGCTTTTGATAACACTATGTCAGCTAATGTAATACTATGGAATCCTCACCAAGATCATAAACCTTATCAAGAACTCATATGATGGCACCGTGTATAAAGTCATGCATGCAGGCCAGCTTTCCCAGAGCTTCAAAGTCAAGACAGGTGTCAGACAGGGATGTCTTCCCTCACCATTCCTCTTCCTTCTTGCAATTGACTGGGTCATGAGGGAAACAACTGAGGGGAAGAGAAATGGAATCCAGTGGACAATATGGGAGCAGCTGGATGATCTGGAATTTGCAGATGAATAGTTCTTCTCTCACATACACAGACAAAAATGCAAGAAAAGACAGACAGACTTTCACATACTGCCACTCCCAATACAACAAAAACACTAGTGATTAAGATCCACTCCAAAACCAGAAATCCCATTTTCTTGAACAGCACTGCTCTAGAGGAGGTAGAAGCTTTCACCTACCTAGGCAGTGTTGTGGACACCACCGGAGGGACGGAGGCTGACACCGGAAGCGGGATTAACAAGACCAGAGTGGTGTTTAACATGCTCAGAAAGATATGGAGCTCAAAAAACATCTCCACCTAAGAAATGCACCTTCAATTCCAACGTGAAACAGGTGATGTATGGATCCAAATCATGGAGAATAACAAAACACACAATGCACAGGTTGCAAACATTCATCAACACCTGCCTCAGAAGGATATTAAACATCTGGTGGAAAGACAAAATGAACAATGTGGACCTGTGGAAAAGGACAGGCCAAGACCCCATAGACTTACAAATCCCAAAGAGAAAGTGGAGTTGGACTGGACACACCCTCAGAAAACCTGCCACAAACACTTGCCCGACAAGCCCTGAAATGGAACCCCTGAGGGAAAAGGAAACAAGGTTGCCCCAGGAACAGCTGGAGAAGAAGCGTAGAGATGTCCGAGAGTGGGCTCAACTGGGGAGAGCTCGAGCGAAAAGCCATAAACAGAGTGAAATGGAGGATATTCGTCAATGGCCTATGCACCTACGAGGAGCAAAGCGCTTAACTAACTAAAACTGTGAGCTATAAAGACACAATTAAGAGAAATAAAGTTGCAATAATAATAAAGATGTGAGAAAACCTCACTTGCCAGAAATGAAGTCACAATTGTGACAAAATTTCATGAAAT